>NW_027494394.1:0-276258 GCF_021521415.1 Bidens hawaiensis
CCTCTTTGTCTACTTAAACGGAATGGGGATTTGATGTGGCTTGGTTTAAATTGACATACGTCCATGGATGACAACTATGTAGTTATTTATTCAGGTGATAGACGTTTAAAAGTACTTATGCATCTATGTATAAAGATTACTATTTAGGTTAACCGCGCTTAAAAAATAAACAAACTTATGGGCTAGGGTTGGTTGCCCCCAAACCTGCATAACCCTCTTTCTTTCTATGTCCTAGTCAAAACTCAAAACTAACTCAAAGGTCTACGAATCTAACAAATGATCAGGTTAACAGTGCTGCATTGGCAACAACATTCATACAATTCTTTTCAATAGGATCAATATGAGAGAGTCATTCGTTAATTCTATCATATGTGACCCATTATATGATGGTTACATTACGAACCACGGACTGCTACTAGTCCAAAGAATGGGGACAAATAATTATAACTTTCCAAATTGCTTCACAGTTCACATACATGCTATACGATAGTTTTATTGTGACATTTGATCACTTCTAACATAAATATTAAATAAAAAAAGTACATTTATAAAAAAAAACCAGGTTTTTACTCAACCTCCTTATCGTTTTTACAGGTCAGGTTACTTGGTACTCTTTGCTAGTTTCATGTTACCCAACACCTCAAAGTACAAAACAAATATAGTAAAAAGAATATTATTCAAAATCTATATTAGTAGCAAGTAATATTTACAATAACCGGAAGTCAAGGGGGTCTAAATGAAAATAATAAACCACACATGTCTTGTAATGTAGGTGTTGACGGTTTTAAGTGATCACGTCGTTAACGTTAAGATTAAAACGAAGGCATAAAAAAACACGGGTCTGGTTTCTCCATTTTGTCTACACCTAACGCCGTTTAATATTTATTCAATTTTAACTTGTCATATATTTATTATTTTAATAATTTAATTTACTGTTACTATAATCATAATAATATTACTATTGTAAGTATGTGATGCTAGAAACAAAGCCAGATAGTAGTTTATACGTGTAGTCTTCTTTGTTAGACTGTATTTTTAATAAAATGGTTCAGAAAGTATTGTATTAAATTAAATAATTAGGTATTTGAAAATTCACATTGAGAAAGATGACGTAGGTTCAAGTTAGTTAAAAGGGTAAAAAGACTCTGTCACCTTATAAAAATATGTCACTCTTTTTTTAGTTTTTGTTTATTTTGTCAGGTCTCATAACTCATAATATATGTGTTTATGGCGTGTTAACAAGTTGAGAACTTTTCATAATGTCATTTGTATGATTTATTTTACAAACCAACGATGGATTATGATTTATTTTTGTGGCTTGATAAAATGTATGCTTGTATGATTGTATCGTTGTCATCATTAGAATTTGACTACACTTACTGATCTCTTTGAGCTTAAATGAGTTGTTAAGTGATGCACGTTTTTAAACTTCTCGGCTTAAATAACAAAATTAAGTATTATGCTCTCATTATCGTCTATAACATGTGAAGAAAATGGATAAAACGAGATAGTATGAATTGAATTTTTTCCAGCTGATTACCACCGAGCGTATTGAGTATTGACTATAAATGATACATGAGATAAATGTTCAATGCACACATGTTTCTTCTATATGGCATGATAAATGCACGGCCAAAAATCCATGTATCTTGTAATTACATGCTTAAACATAACAATTAAAATGTTAACTACATGCTTATATTATATGAATCCTGAAAGATTGATTTGTTTGTTGGAAAGAAGCCATAGAAAAGGACAAGAAAGAGTGCTTTTCAGTTTGGAGGTACGATCACCAAAAAGCATGCCATTACTGCTTCACCATACCTTTCAACCTTTATGCATTCCATAACAAAACAAAGTAGATTTTGAATTTTTCTTTGATTAATTTAAGGGTGCCTGCATTATGAAAATTACTTACCATAAGTAATGTGTATAAAAAAATTTAATTTATATGTTTATATATAAGTTATTTTTAATTGTATACCGTATATGTAGGTTATAATCTCATAAACCGATACGCAAACTAATTTCTTCATATGTTTTTTTAAACGTCTATCTACGCCCGTGTAGAAAATAAAGCATAGACAATGTGTATATTCTATAATTAGACGATTTTTGTTGTGTATATGCTAGAATACTAAAAAAAAGTGAATAAGAATTGTATTTCAATGTTTTTTTTTATATTTTTAAGTTTTTTTTAACATTAAAAGAAAAATGATTTTTTTTTTGTTAACTAAGCATGGGCCTTCACACTTTTTACAATTGGGTCAACTTTTTGGTGTATAATAAATACACATTCAAATTTGGTTTATAATCAAGTTTTGGGAGAATCACAAGACTGTTCTCTAGGGGGTCATCGAAGTCCCTTCACCGTTTCACGTCAGCGTCATGTGAACACTGGGGGCATCGAAGCCCTTTTTCGTAACCTTCCGTTGTGGTTTAAAGCTCCTTAGGCGTCCTGGTATATACGCGCGTGTGTGTGTGTGAGAGAGAGAGAGAGATGAGGGTGGCCCATCACTCATCACCCTTCCGGCCTTCCCCGCCCATCCTTCTGAAGTTGCCCCTCCTTCCACGCCCCACTGCGATGTTCGGCTCCGTCTACGCCCCAAAGATGCCCATTTAGGCGCCCATAGAGAAGGGTCTAAGGAGTTAAATGTGAGATATTAGAATTTTGGGAGAAAATGAAACATTAGTTAATCCTGTTTATCAAATGCATATTTTATATCTAAAACTAGATTTTTACCCAGCGCGTTGCGTTGGGCAGGTTGGTAAACTCGGACAATGGTAAAACCTAAACGTTGCAGTTTCCAAAAGTTGAGCCGGTAAATCGACGTGAATTCGGTCGGTTTCGTTGACATGCGTTAATGATTGTAATTAAAACCCAATATAAAACAAAAAAAATATAAAACTTGAGGTGAACCGACGAGGTGACGTCGGTTGGTAAAAATCGAGTGTTGGTAAAACCTGACCGTTGTTGATCCCGAAACTAAAACAAAAAAAAAAACGACAAAAAGATTTGACGTTTGGTTGGTTACGTTACATTAGTTAAGACCGTTGTCGATCCAAAACTATGACAAAAAAATAGAACGACAAAAAAAAATTGACGTTTGGTCGGTTACCGTTACATCGTTGATGACTAAACTAAAAAACAAAAAAAAAATTTGTGGATTAGTTCGGTGCCGCCAAGTGACCCAGCAGGGCGCTTGCGGCACCAATCTTCTTCTTTATATTATATAATAATTATTTGTAAAATGAATTTTTAAATCATTTCATATATTATTGAGTATTGAGTTGACCAAGCCTTGATATAAACCTGGCAACATTTACAATCATGTGAATACATATTGAACTATTGAAGGATCAAATTGTCATTATTCACAATATTTCCCCTTGGATTCGATATAAAGTAAGAATCATGTAATCAACATGCACACAAACACAGACAACAATGACTTTTTTTACTACCTTTTGCATTGAACATCACATTTTATTACCTTTATAAAGTACGGTAATTTGCTATTATTTTCAATTTACGCAAAGGCTTTACTAATATACTGACTTTATAAAGTCGTGTTCACCCCAAGTGGTTTCGAGATTGAGCTCGAAATTAAACAAGGCAACTTAGCTAGCCTCGAGCTCGATTTTAAAGTTAGATAAGCCAACGAGCCGAGCCGAGCCGAGTTTAGGTTGATTTTGGCTCGGTTACAAAAATCATCCAACTCCGCTCAAGTTGTTTTAAATCAAGTTTTTTTCGCTGGTATTATTCGAGCTTTTATCGAGCGAGCCATAAGCTTTTTGAACAGCCCTCACGGTATCCAATTTTACGTGTGTGCGAATTAGGATAGACGTTTTGACACGAATAAAAATATCGGTCATATTCGGGTTTAAATAATTCAGTAGCCCAGATTATTCTTTCTCATTCAGGTAGGGCTGTTCACGAGTCGAGCCCGAGTCGAGCCAGGGTGGTTTCGAGCTCGGGCTTGAAATTAAAGGAGACATCTCAGCTAAGGCTCTAGCTTGATTTTGAAGCTAAACAAGATTTAAATCGAGCCAACGAGCCGAGCCATGATCGAGCCGAGCTTGATTACCAAAATAAGCCAACTCAACTCAGAATGTTTCAAATCAAGTTTTTTTTAGCTAGTTTTATTCGAGCTTTTATCGAGCGAGCCACGAGCCCGAGCTTCGAGCTTTTTGAACATGTGAAATCACAAATAGGTATTGAGTTTTCACACAATGAACTCAAAACTAGTACTTTGGGCAAAAAGAGAATTAAGCTGGGAATACATGCACATCATCATAAAATAACCAAAATACCCGCCACAACGCCACAAATGATAATCGCTGATACTAACAGTTTGACGTTTATAAACGTGTCACAACAGTTGTCACACCATATATTCACTAATGTTTTAAAATTATCAATTTTCATTCCAATTCTACATATGTTTTTCTCAATCTCTTCATTTCCACATTATCACCTCTCATGAGATCAGAATTAGATTCGCAAACAATAAGGTTAGTAATTTTAGCCTTGAACAAGAGTCCTGACCCGCACCCGGTCCGGTTCTTGACCCATGAACAGCTTTAATGGTTTATTATTTAGGACAAAACATAGCATGTAGCAAGCCAAGTGACCACAATGAGTTAGTGGAGATAACAATGATAGAGTTATTGCAAGTCACACATTGCTTTTTGTTTGTGATGATGTGGGTAAAGGCTGCCATATTAATGATGTATGTGTGGTTCATAATGGTTAGAGATTTAAAGTTACTCATACTCTAACCCCACAAACACACAAAAACATCTAAACAGCATGTTTTCCAATAAAAACAAATATAAAGTTATAACCTTTTCAAGATTCATGCAGAGATGTGTAGATTATTGTTTCAAAATCACTGTTAATAATATTAATATTGAAACCAAACTGATGACTGATATAGTAGTGAACCTACAGTTTTATTTTTCATTAATGGTCGGTCTTATTATTTTCTGTAACTAAAATACAACATTTTAGTAATGAATTAACTAAAAGTTAAGTTTCTAAAGTCTAGATCGAGAATCGTTAATATGTAAAGCGTCATAATGGCCAAACCCGTGATACAAGACTTTGATAGGATTTTCTTTCCCGTATTCTTGACCGTATTCAGCGATAGATATGAGACCACCCGAATCTTTATCGTTCATGTACACCGTTATTGGCATCCTGCACGATAATAAGCATATTAACTTAAACAGAACTGCCCGGGGTCCTATATTCGTGTCACATTTAGGGCAATTTTCAATTTCTCGTGTAGCTTGCGTATACATTACGCCGGGGGCCACATACGAGGCAAGGGGAATATACCTTAATCCACTCATGCACAAGAACATGTGCAACAGTTGATGTGTCTCTTACCAGTGTATTCCTACCTAAAACATGTGACTATTTATGATGTACTTGTAAGAATGTTTGACTTTGAGTTTATGAGCATCCTACAGAATAATTTGTAATCAATTATGGTAAATATTATTATTATTATTATTATTACTATTATTATAATATAGACTAGAATTATGTAACTGTGTGTTTATGGTTTTCAGTGTTTTTGCACGATTATCTCATTTAACATGAAAATTGGCTAATTCAAGTGTGACCTTTTGAAGACAAGTGTTTACCCTGAGTCGAGTCAGAAACTAATATAAAGTGTCTAACCCTAAATTAAGGTGCGAATTCATAATGCAACACGAAATTCATGTGTTTAGGTTAAGTCTAATCCGGGTCTAATCCTGCAAACAAGTTTAGTTAACGGGTAGAGTTCGGGTTGACTTGGCCTTATTTTATTAACTTTTTCTAAAAATATGTTTTTATGTCAAATCTTAAAGTGGTTTTGAGTATTTCTATGCCAAAATTAGAAACTAAAAGAGAAATTGACATCCACTTTTATACTTTAAACATAATTGTATTTTAAAGTACCAATATGCAAATAAAGTAAATATATCAAGTTAAACCGATCGTGTTTGTGTCAACTTGCGAATATTCGTGTCGTGTTTGGATTCACATGTTTGACACGAATTCCGGGTTCGTATTCATGTTCAACCCGTCAACCCATAAATACAGCCCGTTAACACCCCTGCCTTATGCATATGATGCGTTGACGGTTGAACCAGAAACACATCATCAAGATAGTGTGTCTGTTTTTGTGAGAGAGAGAGACATTCTTACTTGAGAACATGAGAAGCCATTAGCAATTCGGGTTCACCTCCCCATACATGTGTCTTCCTCATTTGTGACACGTATGAATCAAAGTCACCCTCAATGAACCTGCATTGTGTGTAAATGCAATGCATATGCTAAACTTCATTAAACGATTTCTTAAAAAAATCATCTGACTTCTGAAAACTATACCATGCAAATACATATTTAAGAAAAATAACCTAAACAAACAAGAATTAGTTCACGTTTTGCAGGTAAAAACTCACCATTCTGTCTCTTCTCGTCTTTTAACAAATTCATCAGCCACCTGCAAAAGTCCCAGATTCAAAACATATTAACATGAAGCAAAGAATATAAAATTTATAAAAATATGTAATTTGTAAACTTCCTTTTTATAAAGAAACATACCCTGGCGCATAAGTCATCAGCTAACTTTCTTTGCAACCTCTCGTTAGGAGCCGGCTTTCCTGATCTTATACAAGCTCCATGAGCGACAGCCCGAAACAAACATCTCCCATCACCAGGTATCCCTGCACAAAAAAACACCAACTTTTAATCATATTTGACCGCACCAACGTGTTCAAAGAATGGGTTGATTTAGACAACAACAAAAAAAAATAACTGCATATGGGTTCATTTGGGTCATCTCAAATCAGTCAACGGGTCAATTTGGGCCTCCTAGAATTAGTTAGCGGGTCAAACGGGTAGTTTTGATAAAACTTGTTAACTTAGACAGGTGCAAATGGGCTAACACTTAACACCACCCATGATAATATTTTGTCTCCACCGCCTACTCGTTGTCACTGACGCCATTACCACTAGCCACCATAAGAAAATATAGCCTGTGAACATATTTTGGTACATTTTTTAAAAAACAAGTCATTTCAAAGTTTTGGCCAGAACTTGTTTTGACCTGAACTGCTTTTGCTCAGAGCCCATATTGACCCGTGACCCGAACCCGCCCGACCAGCACAGTTTTTCGGGCCTAATCTCACCAATTACTGAATAGTCGGTGTAAACTTGCTTTCCATGTGAAAAACTGGTAGTAGAAGTCCCACAATCATCTTTACTGCTGTTATCTTTAGCTTCAGCATGTACGGGTTCAGAACTCGAATTACAAACGGATAAACCAATTACAAGACCCGCTGAGCCACATCCTTGCATCCAAGATCCAGGAACCAGACTCCATTTCATTCTTGAAATAAACCCTTGTTTTGGGAACAGGAATCGTAACTTCATATTGCTGGACCCGAAAGAAAGATTGCTAACAGGTTTCTTTTGTAACCGTATAGCACTTTTAACGGTCAGTAACCGCCAGTTGCTGCTTTGAGTTTGAGTTGTGATGTTTGTTTTTGCAGCATAACTTGGTTTGGAAAAACCGAGAGGGAGATGAAAACAACATGCGTTTATCAGCTTTTGGCGGGCCCGGTTTGGGCCGAGGATTTGTTTTACACTGGTTTTGATTGGAGAACAGGCAATCATGCTGTCATGACTCGTGGTTTGATTGAAGTTGATGTTGTCCAGTCACTCTGCACATAATAATATATGGTTTAGATCAGTGGCAAAAGAAGCAAAAACCAGACTAAAGTGATGACATTTTTCACATTCTTTGTAAATTAATCCACATGTAAACCAGCCGAAGCGAGCCAAGACAGGTTGGGCTCGGGCTCGAAAACAATCGTTTATCTTAACAGGTTGAACTGTTGAGCTCGAGATTGGGATGTAAAAAGCTCGAGCCAAGTCGCTTATTTAAAAAAAACTTTTTTTTTCACATGCATTAATGTATATAAAAACAAAAGGTAATATATTTAACATACACGTCAAAATTTATAATTATATAATATTAAAATTTGGGATTTAATTTACATGAGCCTAACAAGGGAGCCAACGAGTGAGCTTACCCTGGCTCAGGCCCAGCTCGTTTACAACCCGAGCTGTTTTTGAGCGAGTCGCGAGCTTTTTGAACAACCCTAGATCCGTTAGCCGGTTTTTTATGTGTTATTTACGTAACTGACACTCGAGTTACACCGATTCACCGAACAATTTCAGAGAGTGACCAGTAAGTAAATAAATCTTAGATACGCAACTAAATGCAGGTACTTGTTTTGAAAAAAAATCACATCACTATAACAAAACAAGCAAAGTAGCAAGTCATATATAAAGTTTTGATTCATCGTTTTTCTAATTTTGCTTCAGCAATGTAAACAGTGAATCTATAAAAATTCAAAACAGATTCAAATGCAATTCAGATTGAAGTCATGAAACTAACAACCACAATCGGAATAAACAGCATAAACGATGTGTTCATTCTAACTCATAGCATACATAAAAATTAGAAACACACACACACACACAAATCAGTGGTACAGTTCAGCCTGAACTTGCAGAATTGGCACAAGAATGCGTATAACTGGCATTAAAGACATGTAACCAACGCGGTTACTCGTGCAATGCGTTGTGTTAAGCACGTACAAAATCCGGGTTGCACGAGTTACATGGAGCTGGGCACAAGTTTTCAGGCCCTGTTACGCGTAACCGGCATTTAAACACGCGTAAGCAACACCTGAACGCCCGTAACTGGTGCCGAAAACCAGAAGCAACGCTGAATGTACAGTAATTTAAAAAAAATAACTTTTAAGCCAACCCATTCTGACCCAAACCTGTCCAGACCCGAACCAAAATAACCCTTTTCTAAATCAACCCGTTCCAACCCTAATCCGTAATGACCCTAACCTCTTCTGACCCGAACCCACCCAACCATTTGCCCGTCCCATGATAATCTAATTCATAGCATACATCAAAGAAATAGACAAATCACAACAAACGATCACAGCTTCATCATCATCATCATCATCGTACTCAGTATATCCCACCAATAGCAAAGCTATGTTAGGGTCTGAGGAGGGTAAGATGTAGACAGCCTTACCTCTACCCCATAGGGATAGAGAGGCTGCTTCCGGTGAGACCCCCGGCTCGATAGTAGTTTTGCATCAAGCCTTGGACATAAAGCACATAGCACTCAATCATCGGGATACCGGCTGATTGGTGCATGTACCCTCGTCTTTCGGCTATCAACGCCACCACATGATGCCTGATTAACCTTCCGCCACTTTTAACGTTATTTTCACGAGATTAGTAAAATAACGTCAAAATTAGTGCAATTTCACTTTTGCCCACCCGAGGGTTTACACATATATACATAATATGAGCGCACCTCAAGCAGGGCGTCAAACGATCACAGCTTCAATCTGTATAATCACATAACTCATAACCTAACCCATCAAATTCATGCGTTACATGGCAGCGGGAGCGCGTGTCCTGACCCCGGTACGCTTAACCAACATTTAAACATGCGTAACCGATGCTGGAAATCAGAAGCAACAACGAAATGTTCAGTAATTAAAAAAAACATTTTTTAAACCAACCCGTTTTGACCGGAAACCTATTTTATTCAATGGATCCGTTCCAACCCTAAGGTGTTATAATCCTGCTGTTACCTCAACCCGACCCGTTTGCTAGTCCTAGTATATTCTAATTCATAGCATACAAATCAGTGGTTCAGATCGAACAAACAATGAGAGGTTCAAATCTATATAATAATCAGATAACTCATAAATCATAACCTAGCTCATGGATTCACCTAAATCTTAACTAATTTAGATTAGATAACTTGCAACTACTGATTCAGATTATTACAGCATACTTTGATGAGATTATAATATAAAAAATGGAATACAAATGTAAAGGTGTAGAAAGTTGAAAAGGAACATAACATGCATACCTCTACCTGATGTTGTTGAAGATGAATTAAAAAGTTAGAGAAGAATTAAATAAAATAAAGAATTGGATTGAAAGGTGAGAATGGAATCAAAGGAATTGAAGTAAGGAAGGAATGGAATCATAACATAACATAACATAAGATGATAAACCAACATCCACAACTTTCTTCTACCTTCTGTTTCAATACAAGGAACTCATTAATCCTTTTAACTTATTAATAATATCTCTTCAGAAACATGTATTTCTCTTTTTATTTTTTATTGTTTTTGAGGTTAGACATTAAACATTCTATTAAATTAATATAATAGGTTACACTTGACATGAGCCGTCCGATAAAATCTAAAATTGAATATTGGTCGTTTGATAAGGATGGATTAAAAATCGGTTGCTTTTCCTCACATGTAACCGCCCCACTATACATTTTTTCTCACATGTAACCACCCCACTGCACCTATTTATAGGGGTAACCACCCACTACTAGATATATTTATATAAACTTTGAAGCATTCTTTATGCATACATCAACAATTGCACACAAGATGGAAGAAAAACAAAAGTGATAAATATGTCCAGGTAAGGTGCAATACATACGTAAGCTGCTTTTGTCTTACCTTCATCATTTAATTATATTATATGTAGATGATTATGTTGTATTTTTAGTTGCAATGATAATGTACACTTAATGTTTTCTTTTGTTGCTTTGTAGTCTTGATTATTTTTAGACACGGTGTGAGGGTGTTGAAGTTGTGTCATTTGGACCCTACAGTCCGTACAAATCATAACTTTCTCGTGAGTTCATCGACGAGGTAGTTTGCATGAAGTTCTTCTATTCGACTTTTAATGTATTTATGTCTTATTGAGTTTATGAACTTCCAACAAACAAATTATTTATGTTTTGTAGATCCGTGGTATATAGTTCCAAGTCTTACGCCCCCTTAACCAACTGAGCTACACGGCAGGGACTAGATCCGTGGTATAGAGAAGAAAAGAAAAGGAACCGGAGCCTTGCTAGAATGGAAATGGAATGACATTGTCGAAATCAACAGTTTAACGGGTGTAATTATTAGTGCTATATAAATAGATTTGTGATAGTCGAGTTGCTAGAATTTGGTTTTGTTTCTCAATGCAAGTTTTAATCACATGTTTTTGTAATTTGTAATGTAACCGAATTGAATAGTGGTTGTGTTAGTGGAGAGTTATTAGATATTTTAGGTTATTATTATTTAGATACATTCGGCCCATTTTCTAACTTAGTTTTTCGTTTACTTATACACACGTAACACACACAAATTGATAAAACTTCCAATTTGCTAGGAATTTGGTAAACAATATATGAAACGCCAATTAACTCCATTGTCCTATTAATTATGCTAACTAACACTGTTATATGTAGCAGTTAACTTTTCTGGATTTTAAAGTAATTCACTAATCACAAGTTATTATTTGCATTGATATTTATGTAAGCATGCATACCAAATGACGGTTATAAATATATATACTCAACATTCAAAGTAATAAATCTTTCTATTATCCTAACACCCACTAACCCCATTTTATATACTAGTATGAGAGCCCGCACGTTGCGGCGGGACACAATATAAATTACAGCCCGTTATGGTGCCAACATTAGTTGCGAGTTGGGAGAGAATTTTACGTATGGTAAAGAAGAGCTTAATCACATGTTGCATTACTTTTGGTTACACATTGGTTGATCCAACATATTTGATGGTAGAGAATCAATATGATGCCAAAGTTTGGTCCACATAAGCAAGATATGAGGAAATTTTGAACCTAAATTTGATGGTTTGGAACCATTTTTGTTTTGTAATCTTCTTGAAGAACCCAATCAATTTTCTATTTCAAATACAACAATTTATACACAATAAAATTAACATTTTTATTAACCCATTGAGGGTTTATGATAGGTATAAAAAAATAGTCTCGGCTTTGGTAAAAAATAATAATTTTGTTTTCACACACTAAAGAGGAATATAGTCAATATTAAAAAAATAATAACGTTAATTATTATTTATATAGGCATATTTTTAGAGGGTTTTATACAAATATAGAATAAAAAAGGTTATAACTGGTCTTACAGTCCAGCATGTTAACCAACCAACATAAAAAAGCCAAGCTTCTTCAGCAGCCTTTTGATCTAAAATTGGAAATGATTTGAAGTGTTTCAATCACCAAAGCATGTTAACACATTTCCTAGTGAAGAAACACTAACCGGACCCCGGACAGATTACTGGTAACCTGGGGGTTGGAGAGATGTTTCCCACGAGGGGTTAGACCCTTGGAAGATGGTTCTTCTGATAACCTGCAAAACAGACACCGTGAGCTCGTCACTGAGAAGGGGGGGGGGGTTCCTCCTTGTGACCACCCTCCGGCGTGAGAATCAGACTAGATTGCTCTTTAAATATAAAAGTATATTAAGAGATTGCTAGAGCAGATATCAGGTATAATATGATAATGTAGTAAGATATGATAAGATGAGATGGTCATACCATTTGTGGTATTTATAGCCGAAGGTAGGTTTCCAAGGAGGTATGGCCGGCTGCTACAGTGTTCCTGTTCATCAACAGTAGCCTACGCACGTGCCCTGCTGGTAGTTGGTGAGTAGGCAGCGGCTGATAGTGACCAGGCCTGCTGTATACTATTCCCTTTCCACCAACTGCCGGCTACGCACGTGGTATGACAGTAGTTGGTGAGTAGGCAGCGGCTAATAGTGATACAGTACAGGAGCATGCTGCTCGCCATACTGTATCAGTGAGCTGTCGTATCTCTGATCAGATCTTTTGCCCATACCTCGTCAGGTACAGTAAAAGATCCTTCAGTATACGGACTGGCTTATTTGGGCGGGAGTATTCCCCCTCCCGCCTCTGTGCGGGATTGCTCCCGGCTTGGCTCATTCCTTCAGGTGACACTGAATGATCGAGAGCTAAGTGCCTTGTGCGTGTAGCCATGCTGCGCGGGTGGCCTTCCCTAATGGCTTGTATCCGAGGCTGCGGGGACAGGCGGAGTCCTTCACCATTGGGAGGCATTTCCTGCGGGACCAGCTTGCGTACTGCGCGTAAGGACGTCACGTCTCTGAGCATGGTTGGTCCTGCGGATCCAGTTGGTCTCTGCGCAGACGTCCCTGTTTAAGGTGAGTCTTGCGGGTCCAACTGGGCTCTGCTGGGACCTACCTCTTCAAGTCCCCCCAGTCCAATGTTCTTCTCATGAGTGTTTAATAAAGTGAGGTGAACTTTTGGACTTGAGCAAAGGGTTTTGAAAAGGGTTTTGTAAGGTTTTCCATGGGGATTCTTTCCGCGGAAGTCCTTGTCACTTGCAGAAATGCCCGAGTTTCCTGCTTGGTCTTTGGGTATGATGCGGGTAGGTCTGTAACCTCCTCGCAAGTCAGGAGCATTGAGTCCCAGTTGTATGTATTTTCCATGAGGTTTTGGTAGTTTTGAACATAGTGATCAATTATGTTAAGACCACCAATTCATCCTGGAGCTTCAAACAACGTAGTTCTCGACGTTCCCGCTATGCGGGGATGTTATTTCCGTTTCCGCAAGCATTGCCCAGAAGATCCTTCTTGGTTTCAATTCCCAGCGGAGCGCTAGGTATGTGAAGGGTTTTGCCTTAACACTGTACCTGCGCTCGTCTTACGGTTACTTTACTTCCAAGGTATTCCTGGCGTCAATTCCCTGCGGGTGCTAGGTATGTGAAGGGTTTTGCCTTTACACTGTACCCGCACCCGTCTTATAGTTACTTGGTTGCCGAGGTACTTGGCTTCAATTCCCTGCGGGTGCTAGGTATGTGAAGGGTTTTGCCTTAACACTGTACCCGCATCCGTCTTACGGTTACTTGTTCACCAAGGTTTTCTTGGCTTCAATTCCCTGCGGGTGATAGGTATGTGAAGGGTTTTGCCTTAACACTGTACCCGCAGCCGTCTTACGGTTACTTGTTTGCCAAGGTTTATTTGGCTTCAATTCCCTGCGGGTGCTAGGTATGTGAAGGGTTTTGCCTTTACACTGTACCCGCATCCGTCTTACGGTTACTTGCTTGCCAAGGGGTAAGGGGTATTTTCCCGCTTACTTTTTAATATTTTCAAATTTTTGAATTTTGAAATTCGAAAAGTTGGTGAAAAGATAACAGTCCAAACCTCTGAAACGTCGTGCGACGGTTTCTTCTGACTGTGTCAGGACGTGCAGGAAGTTATGGTGACGTGACAGAACATGGTCATTCCAGTCGCTTTTTCAGGCGCGTGGGCGCGATTTTTCGGGCGCGTGGCCGCGAAATTACTGGCATACGTCCTTTCAACAGCTATTGCCAGCTTGGTTTTTGCCACGTGTCATAGTTTCATTGCACATTCGATTTCTCTCTCCTCCGCATTAATTTCACCGCATTAATTGCGATTACTATATAAAGGGGGAGAGGGTTATTTGCAATTCACACTTTTAACTCTTCTCTTCATCTTTAAGGCGATTTCCGGCGAATACTCCTTTATTCAATCGAGCATTCTCTCGAAATCGTTCTCTTCTCTCTGCAAGATGTCTTCTCGTGATGCTGAAGCTATAGCCGATGACAGGGGTATTGCTGGCGAGTGCCAGTGTGCTCTGCCCGGCGATCAGTACCGGTATGTTGTCAGGAAGTTCATGCTCGATCATCTCGAGCCTGAGTTTCCTGAATCCCACCAGACCGTGTACGATGCCCCCAGAGGCAAGATCGGGGTTTATGCTGCATTTTTTGTCTATGGGAATCTTAGATTCCCGTTGACAAAATTTGTTTACCGTGTCCTTGAGAGGCACGGTGTTCATTTGACCGAGCTGCACCCCATGGCGATCGCCAAGATTCGCCATTTTGAGTGGGTGTGCCGGATTTTGGGCATCGAGCCCCATGTGGACCGCCTGATGACCTTCTATACCTGGAGGTGCATCCAAGGGTGGTACACCCTGACGACCCGTATTAAGGGTCTGAAGATTTGCGACACCGAGCGCAGTCTTCGCGCGTGGAAGCAGGAATTCTTCTACATTTCTGCCCGCGCCATCCCCCTTGCCATGAAGTTTAAAAATGGCCAAGCGATACCGAGCCTTCACGCCCCCAACTACCAGGAGGCGGAATGGTTTTCGAAGATATCCCGGATCCAATCTCCGGTTTACCGGTTTGCGGAGTCCGGGATGGTCATGTTAGGGATGAGCCGGGTGTGGAAGGATGCGTCTCAGGTTCCCATCCTTCTCGAATACGGTTTGAACTCTATTCCCTATGGTATGTCTTGTCTTTCTTTTTGATACGCGATTGTCTTCTAACTGTTTCTTTTCTTTCAGAGGGAAATAATTTGGAGTCGCTTCTGTTCCCGCGGGAAACCGACGGTCCCGCGCGGATGGATACTCGTGCTCTGGACGAGGGCGAGTTGCCCATCCTGGAGCAAACGGCGGATCGTTTTGTGGAGGTCTATCCGCTGGGCCACGAGATCCTGAGCCACCGTCGGCCAGGTAAGGCGATATTCTTTCCTCAATCTCTCAATGCTGTACCCGCTGTTGGAATTCTTGACCTGTCTTCTTCTGAGGAATCCTCAGATGCTCCTCCACTGGTGCGGAAGAAGAAAGCTGCTGCCGGCGGGAAAGGGAAGGAGAAGGCCTCCACGGCTGGTCCGGTGGTTCTATCTGACTCGGAGTCAGATAGTGAAGAGGTGGCGGGGAAGCCCGGTGGTGAGAAGACCACTGCTCCGAAGGCTACGACCGTTACCTCCGGAGAACCTACGAGGACGACGGTGACCGGTACCAAGAGGCCGGCTCCATCGGGTTCCTCCCCGCCCGTCCGTTCGTTCAGGGTCAAGAAAACCCGTAAGTACAATTATAATGTCTGTAGATTTATCACTTCATTAATTTATCTAACACTTTCTTCTTTGTGCAGGCGTGGATGTTGACGCATTCCGGGGTGAAGCGCAGAGGAGTACCCTTCCGCCAATGACGGTAGGCTTGGTCAGCCTACCTGAGGCGTCGACCCAGGTGACCGCGCCTGCTTCCGCTGGTTCAGTTGCTCCTGAGCAGACTGTTCCAGCTGAGATGACGTCCCCGCCGGCCGTGAGTGCGATTTTTACAGCATCCTTCACAGAGCCGGCGGTTACTGCTGCTGCTGACTACGAGGCGGCGACCACGGCGGCGACCACAACGGCGACCACGGCGGCTGCCACCATGCCCGCGCCACCGGCACCGACGGCCGGACCATCAGGTACGCGCAGGGCGTCCCGCCGATCTTTGTCACCTTCCCGTCTGCCTGACCTGTTGGATGGATTTCCTTTAGGTTCAGGTGATGGGTTTGGCGGCTATCGGCCTGTCATTGACCCTACAGGTGCGTAGGGTTCCTTTCTTTTTCCCTTGTTTTTTATCATCTTTTCCTTACTGCCTTTGTTTCTTTTGCAGTGTCGGATTCCAATGAAGTGTATGTTCCGCGATGGAACATACGCCGAGGAACAACCCTTCGTACCCCTGTGGAGTGCGTGGACTGGGCTCGCCACGCTGCTCCTCATGGTGCGTTGGGGGAAGCCATGGCTAGCTACCAGGAGGGTAGGCTAACCAATGAGCTTCGGGTTCTCCAGGCCCGGACGCAGCCACGCGTCGAGCTGCTTTGTCGTGAAAACGACAAGTTGAAAGCAGCTCGCGCCAAGGACGTATCTGAGGCGCGTGCTCTTCGGGAGGAGAACCAACAGCTGGCGGCAGCTGCCGCCGACAAGGAGAAGGCCTTCAAGGCCCTCGAGGTTGAAGTTCAGGCGCGACTCGAGGCCCGCTCCAAGGCTGCCCAAGCTGTGAATGAACAGCTTCGGCTGGCCAGGGAGACTGCGCGAAACGCAACCGAGAGGGCTGTCAAGGCTGAAGCCGTTGCTGAGCCTTTGCGTGTGGAGAATGAGGAGCTCAAGGCCAAATTAGAGGCTCTCCAACGCGCTCATGATGCCTTGGCAATGGAAGATGCCAAGAAACTCCAGGAAATCCTGGACCAGAGGGGGGTGCTTGACCACACCGAGCGGAAGCTTAAGGGCGTCGAAGAGGCTGCCGCAAAGGAAGTTTTACTTGCCAACCTTAACAAGAGCGAAGCCGAACGCGCCCATAACGAAGCTCAAGCTGCCCTCCAATGGCTTCTTCGAGAAGCGTTGCCTCAGGTATGTTTAGTTTTATCTTCACGCTTTTCTTTTGTAAGAAAAGGTTCTAATACTTGTGTTTTCTTTGTAGGTTGTGCGTCGGGTCTTTTCGGAGACCTCTTACGATGATGCTATGACCGCAGCCCTCAACGCTTCTCATGAGGATGGGGAAAAGGCCGGCTTCCTGCTTGGTCTAGGGTTTGTTGAGAAAGGCGTCCCGCCTTCCAACTTCCCTTTGTTCGATGTGGATACCGAAGCCATTTATGACCAAGCATTGAACCAATACGCCGCCTTCCCGCATCCAGTGGTGGAGAAGGTGGACGAAGTAGCTGCTGCTGATGATGGGTTAGCTGTCCTCAAAGCGTTCCTCGAACCACCCCGTTCTTCTGACGGAGCGGGTCCTAGTGGAAGCGGCCCTGAAGCTTGATCCTGAAGATCCCTTCCCATTGCTAAGATAGACTTGTATAGTTTTATTCTTTTAGGCGGGTAGTTACCCGGCCATTCTTGTAATATATTCTTGAAATATTAATCTTTTTGCGTATAAGATTGTTATTTCCTTCTTTGGGTTCCTTGCTTTATAAACTTATGACTTGCATACTTAGTTTAAATTAGCAATTTTCCAAGTGTTTAGAATAAGAACCTTTGAACGTGGTTGATAATGGGTTAAAGTTTCGCTTCCTCCTTCGTGATTGTGCGGGTAGAACCGTCACTTGCACTTGGTAGGATGGCTAAACTTTAGCCTTCATCTGACCTGCGTGTAGGTTTTCCTTTTCGAAATTTCTAAGGCATTAAGATAAGTTAACCTTTGAACGTGGTTGATAATAGGTGTGAAGTTTTGTTTCCTCTTTCGTGATTGTGCGGGTAGAACCGTCACTTGCACTTAGTAGGATGGCAAAACTTTACCCTTATCTGACCTGCGTGTAGGTTTTCCTCATCCTTTGAGGATAAGTTAACCTTTGAACGTGGTTGATAATAGGTGTGAAGTTTTGTTTCCTCTTTCGTGATTGTGCGGGTAGAACCGTCACTTGCACTTAGTAGGGTGGCAAAACTTTACCCTTATCTGACCTGCGTGTAGGTTTTCCTCATCCTTTGAGGATAAGTTAACCTTTGAACGTGGTTGATAATAGGTGTGAAGTTTTGTTTCCTCTTTCGTGATTGTGCGGGTAGAACCGTCACTTGCACTTAGTAGGATGGCAAAACTTTACCCTTATCTGACCTGCGTGTAGGTTTTCCTCATCCTTTGAGGATAAGTTAACCTTTGAACGTGGTTGATAATAGGTGTGAAGTTTTGTTTCCTCTTTCGTGATTGTGCGGGTAGAACCGTCACTTGCACTTAGTAGGATGGCAAAACTTTACCCTTATCTGACCTGCGTGTAGGTTTTCCTCATCCTTTGAGGATAAGTTAACCTTTGAACGTGGTTGATAATAGGTGTGAAGTTTTGTTTCCTCTTTCGTGATTGTGCGGGTAGAACCGTCACTTGCACTTAGTAGGATGGCAAAACTTTACCCTTATCTGACCTGCGTGTAGGTTTTCCTTATCCTTTTAAGAATTTTGTTTTTGACCATTCGACGCGCGGTTGTCGATAGGTTAGTGTTCAGTTTCCTTTCATGATTCATGCGGATAGACCGGCACTTTCATTTAATGGGAGAATTGAACTTTTCCTTCAACTGACCTGCGTGAAGGTTTGCCACGTTATTGGGTTCGTGCGGGTAGGACCGCCTTCCCACGCAACGACTTCACGTAATGTGAATGCCGTCACCAGTGTTGCATAGTTTAACCGTTCGACGCGCGGTTGCGTGAAGGTTTGTCACGTTTTTTGGGTTCGTGCGGGTAGGACCGCCTTCCCATGCAATGACCTCACGTAATTATGCGGTGAAAACCGGCATATTAGTGTTCAGAAAAGTATAAATGTAAAATCATCAGCTTCGATGTTCTTAAAAGAGAATCATTTCCATTAGAAGTGGCTCTTGGCCTTTTCTTTACAAATTGGAATTGATTTACATGCAAACTGTGTAAATGAGCTCCCTTCCATGTTGGGATGGGAGCGCCATCGAGCCGATACGCACCTGGTTCGGGATCTCGTTCTTTACGCAGCATGTAGTCTCAATGTTGAAGCTGGAATTTTTATTCGTTTTCCCCAGCTGGGGTTCTACACGCATCCGCCTGCTCAGCCTTTATTGCGCCATGAGGTGCGCGAGCGTCCCATCTCTGACAAATGCTTCGACCATGTCTTTTACATCTATGCATTATTCAGTGTTGTGGCCCTTTGTCTTGTGAAAGTCACAGTATTTGCTCCGATCAGCATCGTGACGATGTCGGATTATCGGAGGTTTTGGCCACGGGAGCTCTTCAGTGGCGAAAATCTCAGTGACGCTTTTGGTGAGTGGCGTCCATCTGGAGTTTCGGTGCGGCTGTACATTATCCCTTCCGCCCAACCGATGTTGCAAGCCAGATGAGGTGTCAAAGTTTACCCTTGACTGCCAAATGCCTAGCTTTCGTTTTTTATTTAGTCGGGCTGTGAGGACGTTGTCCTCTCTCGTCCTCTGGGTGTAGAGGTTTGTGCTCTGTGGGAGATCTTTACCCAGTTGCTTCTCCGTTTCCGCATAGCGTTTTGCTGCTGTCATGATGCCATCCCATGTGGATGGCATGCCATCTTTACCCGTTAGGGTGCGGATGAGCTCTGGGTCATGTGCGCCCTGGATGAAGGCAGCGCGAACAAGATCTTCGCTGATATTGCCCAAACTTAGCTTCTTTGAGTTGAAGCGAGTGATGAAGTTTGGCAGAGATTCATCTTCCTCTCGTATGCATTTGAGGATTGTCCATTGCTCCTCGGTATACTTCCGTTGCTGGCTGAAGTGTTGGCTAAACTTCTGTTGGAAGTCTGCCCAGTCGTAGATGTGGTTGACCGGTAGACGATCAAACCAAGCTCTAGCAGCTCCCACCAGCGTCATTTGGAACATGTAACACCACGTGGGTTCCGTCCAATTGCTGACGGTTGCCCCCGCTATGAACCTGTTCAAATGATCGTCTGGATCAGATATACCGTCATATGTGCCTATGTTAGGCATTTGTTTGGCACTCTTTGGGGCGATTGCTTCCGCAATGTCCCTTGCAAACTTGGACATTCCTGCATTTGCAACGTTTGGTCTGAACGTTTTGGAGAAGTCTCGTGGACTTCCACCTGTGCTTTTTGGTTTGAAGGCTTGTCCAAAATGCCTTTTCGGTTGGGATTCCGTTTCCTTACGCTTCCCTTTTGCCCTATGGCGAGGGTTCGCGTCGGAGTCGGATTCCTCCGAGTCATCCTCCCAGTATTCGAATTCGTCGGCCTGTTGCACGGAACGCAAGCGTTCGTCCAACTCAGCCTGGAATTCCTTTTGTCGTGCCTCCGCCCATGCCTTAACTTCATCGAGAGTCTGGCGGGGGAGTCTTCGTTTCTCAAACTGGGTATCGGTGGATCCCAGTAGGCGATCATTTACTGCACTTGCCCCAGCTTTGGTAAGTGGGGTAGTGTTCGTAAAATTTACTTCACTTGCCCCGGCTACCGTTCGTAAAAACTGTGTTGCCGGTATTCCCCCTAGTAGCTGGGGTTGTGGTTACCGGAATTTCTCTAACCATCTTTGTAGAAGTTTGAAAAAACTGGAGAAAAATAAAGTTCTAGCTTTATGCACGGATGGCGCCAATGAAGAAACACTAACCGGACCCCGGACAGATTACTGGTAACCTGGGGGTTGGAGAGATGTTTCCCACGAGGGGTTAGACCCTTGGAAGATGGTTCTTCTGATAACCTGCAAAACAGACACCGTGAGCTCGTCACTGAGAAGGGGGGGGGGTTCCTCCTTGTGACCACCCTCCGGCGTGAGAATCAGACTAGATTGCTCTTTAAATATAAAAGTATATTAAGAGATTGCTAGAGCAGATATCAGGTATAATATGATAATGTAGTAAGATATGATAAGATGAGATGGTCATACCATTTGTGGTATTTATAGCCGAAGGT
This sequence comes from Bidens hawaiensis, assembly GCF_021521415.1. Taxonomy (NCBI): domain Eukaryota; kingdom Viridiplantae; phylum Streptophyta; class Magnoliopsida; order Asterales; family Asteraceae; genus Bidens; species Bidens hawaiensis. The sequence continues at coordinate 21,095 of NW_027494394.1, forward strand.
AGATTTCCAAGGAGGTATGGCCGGCTGCTACAGTGTTCCTGTTCATCAACAGTAGCCTACGCACGTGCCCTGCTGGTAGTTGGTGAGTAGGCAGCGGCTGATAGTGACCAGGCCTGCTGTATACTATTCCTTTTCCACCAACTGCCGGCTACGCACGTGGTATGACAGTAGTTGGTGAGTAGGCAGCGGCTAATAGTGATACAGTACAGGAGCATGCTGCTCGCCATACTGTATCAGTGAGCTGTCGTATCTCTGATCAGATCTTTTGCCCATACCTCGTCAGGTACAGTAAAAAATCCTTCAGTATACGGACTGGCTTATTTGGGCGGGAGTATTCCCCCTCCCGCCTCTGTGCGGGATTGCTCCCGGCTTGGCTCATTCCTTCAGGTGACACTGAATGATCGAGAGCTAAGTGCCTTGTGCGTGTAGCCATGCTGCGCGGGTGGCCTTCCCTAATGGCTTGTATCCGAGGCTGCGGGGACAGGCGGAGTCCTTCACCATTGGGAGGCATTTCCTGCGGGACCAGCTTGCGTACTGCGCGTAAGGACGTCACGTCTCTGAGCATGGTTGGTCCTGCGGATCCAGTTGGTCTCTGCGCAGACGTCCCTGTTTAAGGTGAGTCTTGCGGGTCCAACTGGGCTCTGCTGGGACCTACCTCTTCAAGTGTTTCAATCACCAAAGCATGTTAACACATTTCCTAGCGTAACATAAATCAATAATACCTACAGCATTGTATCACATTGTTATTTAAACCACCTTCTTCATCATGTTTTTATAATAAAACAATCATATAATATGATTGCAACATTTGAAATAAAAATAATGATTTACTAACTTGACCATCGATTTGCATCTCACTGTTAATTCCATTCTCCAGCTATGTTGTGCAGGGAATCAAAGAACGATTCAATTGAGAAGAAATCCTCTTATATGTAAATTTACAATTTGAAATGCCTTTGCATGTTACTTTATTTGCATTTGTAATTCTGAAAATACTCTTAGATGCAATAATACTCATTTGTATAAAACACAAACTACCTAAACCCTTTCTTACCCGCAACCAGTTCCGACCCGAAAAATAACCCTTTTTATAAGTCGACCACTCGACCAGTTATGACACACACACTATGTAACTTTGACTAATTAAAAGTCAAAATCCCTGTTACAAAATGAGCTACTTCAGAGAATCATGCTTAAACCCTTGTGCGTCACGTCATCAAAATGCTAAAAGCCACATCAAAGAATGTAAGCAAATAATGAACGGCTTTAAGAGCTCCACAAAACTTAAAAAACTAAATTTTTCAAAATCCGAACACATCCAGGCAGCAATAAGCAAGCAAAATAGACTCAAATGATAATAAGATGAGAGGATCGACCTTAGCTTGCGCTAAAGTTAAAAACTGGTAGATTTCACAAGACAAACCTACAAAAAAAAACCAGAGAAGGCATAAGTTAAAAGAAAAAATAAAGTAACAATATAAATTTACGAAGGAATAACTCACAAATTATTTGGCTAGATTACCAAATATAACGTTCAAACACAAGGATGGAACTAACCCTTTTTTTCCCTTTATAGCATAATTAGGAGTAAAACCATCTGCAAATAAATTATACAAGAAACCAATCACATTCTTACTCTTACTGGTCACTTTTACTAAACGGGCCAGGTTCGTACAATTAGACATGGCAAATGACTATCAACTTAAAATGGATTGACTCAGGTGATGTCACACCCCTTTCTAGGGCCTAGGAGTGCGACTCGTAAGTTTGTATCGTGTTTGTAAATAAATCATAGTTGCATTAGTTTGCGAAAGACTTATAAAACTTTAAGGATCAAAAGTGTAATATTTATATTCATAAGACGGGATTATAAACACCCGTTTAAGTTATCAAAAGATTATTTGTTTATAATTACAAACCACCATTTAAGATATTAAGTTCACAAAAAGAATCCGAGCCATCGGATATCATAATACTTCGTCATTTCCAAGCTCTAACTTTGTTCACCTGCAAAATGTAAAAAAATACGTCAGCAACGAATGTTCGTGAACACACTGACGCAAAAATATTTCTTTTACTTTATTACCCCTCGAGACTTCGTCTGCCTCGGCCCAGCGTGGCTTAGGAATAACAAAGTCAAATAACACATTATAAATATGAGCCTCTACGCTAGGTCACCTCAGCAAACACCGCAGCATTCGACTTAGTTAAGTACCCGTAAATATACACATAAGGTCGTACTCCCTACAGGAGAGCAACCTACGACCAAGGGTGGTGCGATCATGCCCATACATCGCATAATACCACCTATGTAAGGATCCAGATATACGTATACCACAGCCTGAGGGCTAGGTTTATACCTTTTATTTATAACGGTTTTAGGAACACATAATTCCTTGTAAACAATTTCAAATAACATGTTTGAATCATTTTTAATTAAGTAAAAGTTTGGGGGCGTATTCACCTTGTCTCTTTAGGATCGGCTTCACTCACCGTCCAAGGGTCTTTCCCTTTCTTTATCTCGCACCTATAGTACGAGTATAAATATTTGTTAGTCGGATACACGATCCGGCTTAAGACCTTTAGTCTTATATCTCAATCCTCGATTGAACCTTTAGTTCAATTCTTGTTTACTTGAAAACCTTTAGTTTAAAAGTAAGTTTATAAACCTTTAGTTTATAATAAAAACCCGACGTTTCTTCTTCTCCAAGAAACGTAATCTTTTCTTTTATTATTTAAGAATACTCTTTATTCATTAAATAATATTTCATAACAAAGAATATTTACATATATACTTACACACATATATATGTTATCACAACATTAAATATTCATTCTTTTATTCATATCTTTGTTATGTTATCTTTCTTTTCTTTTATCGAGGTATCGAGTATAACCTCGACTTAAGGCTTAAGCCTTGAATATAATATTAAATTATATTGAATTCATCATTACGCCTAACCTTAATGGCGTATAGAAACCCTAGGGACACGAGCAGCACTCCAACGCCGCTTTAATCTTCTCAACACGCAAATCGAGGAATGCCAAATCTTCAACACTCGTTGACACGACTTTCGAGACTCCTTGCCATTAACAACACCTTCTTGGTATGTGGGTGGAGGGTGGCACAACTTCGAGGAAACGTCGTTACAAAATCGAGGGATCGGGGCACGCTTAACGAGGTATTATGGCACGCTTATCGAGGTATAGTTAGAGAGAGAGTAGAGAGATGTGAGAGCAGGTTTTGGGATGTGGAAATGAGCAGCCCATGGCTGCTATTTATAGACGAAAATTTGGCTCCCATCGCGCTACGCGATGGGTGCCTCAGCAGACCTATCGCGTATCGCGATATAGGTCTGCTGACTCACAGCGTAGACCTGCCACGTGTTGACACGTGGCAGGCACCGCTACACGTGGCAACACGTGGCAGCAGTGTCACCACGTGGTGACACGTGGCAATAACCAGTGCCACCGTGTGCCACGTGTCACGTTGTGTCAGGTCCCCATCGCGATACGCGATGGGGCTCTCCTCTGACTCATCACGTAGCGCGATGGGTCAAGAAATCAGAATTTTTAATTTTAACCCTCAACTTTAGAATTTGGCAATTTTAGTCCCTAGACTTTGAAAAGTTGATACTTTGAACTCGAAATTTTCACGTTGTTACAGGTGATGTTCCATTTTAAAAACAAATTAACGAATAATGACAAAAAAATTGCACCCTATTTAAACTTCCGCCATAATGACGGCAATATTAATACGTAAGGTCAACCTAAATGTAAAAAAGCTTTGCCCAAGTAATGTTTGGATCTCCATTCCAAGAACTCGAACACAGTGCAAACAAAAAAATTGGCGGCGGGGATGCGACAGGAATTCGTAGGCATCGGTTCGGCCTTCGAATATTTGGTATCGATTTTTACTTACATTTACTAATTTGACATTCTCCTCTGTATCACTCATGTCCACATCATGACCTCTGAAGATTTGGTCTCGAATTTTGGTTCTGAGCCACCCTTATAAAATTGCACGCAAGCAGAGTCACCTCATTTTACACAGAACACAAATAGTACAAATTACAAAACTCACCTTTATTGATAAAGAAGGTATAGACTAAAATACAAAAATTCTACTAATGATTGCTGTTTTCGAGCGAAACCTGTTGCAGCAAGCCAACATACACATTTTTGATTTTTTACTCAAACAGGTTCAGTATGGAATTGGATCTGGTTCTGAGTAAACAAAAGTCAAAATTGGTTTGAAGGGTAAATGCTCGAGTGTGAGACTGGTTTGCATAACTGAAAGGATTGGGTTTGGCTTATTTAAAAGCAGGTTTTAATTGGTTCGAAATCGAGTTTTGACAAGTTCAGGTGTGCATTAATGTAATTAACCCATAGTCTATTCTTAACTATGTGTAGGATAAGAGCATGCCAAATATAATAATCGTTTTCTTAGTAGTAGATAATTTAAAATAAGAGAAAATTGTATAAATTATAAAAGGTCTTTGATCAATTGAAATACAACAGTAAACCAAAAAACACGGCGCATGTGGTAGATTTTGATACTTATAGTTTTATCCATAAGCAGTTCATTCATACTTGAAGGCTTGAAGCCACAGAAACTCTACCTAGTTATGCGCGTGGGTAGTAAATTTTGATACTTACTATACAAACACAAAAATTAACATAATTAAAAGCCCATTAATATAATATAAACAAAAACCATAACCTAGTTACCTCGCATCCAACATCAAGAGTGAATTTAGAAAACGTTAGCCATAATTGATGCCCTACGAACCCACGGTTCGTACACCTTGATTCAGCCACGAAACCAAAACCATTGGACCTGTTGTCTCTGTCTGTTTTGGCATATCATAACCAAAACCAAAATCATTCGGTATCGTTTCTTTAATTTCAACCCGAAGTGTGTCCTATGCAGCTACCAAACATCCCGAATCACTACTTCTCCATTGCCATAACCTATTATTCTTACTTTCATCAATAATCAATCCAAATCAAGCATATGATTCCAACAAAAATTACACACGTACAACCAAATATTTAAGAAATAATATTCACCTGAAATCTGTGTGCATGTCTGTGTGAAATTGCAGGCCTACGATGACGACTTGAGAGGTGTACAAAGAGAAACTACAAAAGAGAAACCTGTAGCATATAATATGTCAATAAAGACTATATTACAGTTAATAAGTATAGTTGAACTTCAAATCCTAAAGCTTAAATCCAATTAAAATCACATAACTAAACCCTACTTGAAAAAATCTCAATTCCTATTACATACTAATTTAACGAAATATAAAATCGGTTTAAAGATAATGATGGATCACATACCTTGCTAAAATAAGGTCTGTCATATATGAAACCAGATCTTGGTTTACAATGCAACTGCTAGAAGAATGCAACTGGCTGCAAGGGAAGAAGACCCATAACACTTAAATTATGATATGACAACTACAGAGCTTGATTTAAAGTTTTTAAGTATAATCTAAAAACAATATACCTTCTCCATGTAGGTCCGTGCCAAATTCTTAATTTCTTGCACAATGCGATCTGACTAAGCATCTATGATAACGGATTTTATGAAGGGGTGAATTGATGAGCTCATTCAATTCCACTCAATTAGCCGTCGTCGGAGGATAAGTAACTGAAGCATTGGCGATGAAGGCATATTAAATATAACAGCGTCTCTTTACCGGTGTCTTAATTGTGTCAAATTACAATCTTGTCCATCTAAAATGTTTTATAACTAACATAGATAACCCATGATCTCTCACCGAATGTGGGTTGTAGTTTATGAGAGGGAACACGTTTTTAAACAACAATTTTAAAAATGTATACCACTTTATAACTACTATATTTTCATTTTTATTATGCGTATATATTATATGGTAAACTATTCAATTAAACATACCTTCACACACAGACAGAAAATCATGAAAGATAGCTTAATCTCAAGAGATTTTCTGCATGTCAATGTAAATGTATGAATGTTTCATTTTCCCTTATATTTTCTATACTACCATTCTTATTAAGAGAGATCAATATTTTTTATTATATGACATATTGTGCCGAAAATTATGCCAACTACTAATAAAACATAGGGTTTTTCATCTATTACATTATCCTAAATTCGTTACTACAAACTTTTATTTGTAATTCTAATAAATCATAGCTAAGATTATAAATTTCGTACTTACAACTTAAATGATGAACTTAAATACCAAACATGATGAAGTTGAGTATGAGAAAACACCACCTTCTCCTAATGACACCAAGGTATTTATAATTTAAGTCAATTTCAATCAAATTAATTGTTTATTAATTTAAAATACATTAATCTTATTACATTTGTTAATATCATGTAATAGTAATAGTGATAGTGTTCAGATTATTGACTTCAGTTCACACTTTAGTCCGTACAAATCTCAACTTCAACGTGAATTCAACGAAGAGGTACGTTCGTATTTTTGTCTTAAATTTAATGTTCTTCATAGACTAACTTAATTTTTAATAGGATCGCGAACTTGAAAAACAAAGCAAAAAGGGAAGAGCACTTATTCATTGGAAATGAGATGAGGTAATTGATGTTTCGAGTTCCAAGGATGAAAACCGACACGAGGTAATTGAAGTTTCTAGCGATGACGAGGAGAATGAAAAGGTGATACTGGAGACTCATATTCAAGTTCTCCGCCATATTCTAAGATTCGAAGAATTAGGATCCTGAGCCGCAACCGGGTTGTTCGATTTTGACTGGTTTTTATAATTAGATTCGTAGAACGCATGCATGTTTTGATTAAGTCTATGTTATGCTTTTTGAGTTTGGTATTCCAAGTCTATGTTACGGTTTTTAAGTTTGTTATTTCAAGTTTTTATCTAAATGAGTGTTACAATTGTTTTGATATATATATATATATATAGAGAGAGAGAGAGAGAGAGAGAGATGATGGATCTTGCGAGAAGTGATATTTACGAGTAGTTAAATGACTATGTTAATTTCATGTCATATATTAATGTAAAATATATTTATGAGTATTTAAATGAATCTCTTAATCTGAAACATGTGTTATTGGCTTAATGTTGAAACCGTCACATGTGTTATTGGCTTAATGTTAGTATCACATTACTGCGCTGATATTCCCGTCCACAGGACGGGTAGACGGCTAGTTAATAATAATAATAATAATAATAATAATAAAGAAGAAGTAATTGTTTATCATAGGGGTGTAAACGAGACGTGGCGAGATCGTGCTAACTTGTATATTGTTTTCAAGCTTGGCTTGTTTATTAATTTTTGAGAAAATTACTGTTTGCGTCCCTGTGGTTTTAAGGAGGAGGCACAATAAGTACCCAAAAGAAAATTCGAACTGGTTGAATCCCTGTGGTTTCAAAAATGAACTATTTGAGTCCCTATTGTTACTTAACTATGTTAGCTTCAAGGGTAGATTCGACATTTCATTTATATATATATACATTGTGATGTGAGGAGATCAAACATTTACCAAATAATGAAAACATGGGTTATGGAATTACAAGAGTTTATAATTAATATTTTGTGTCTTTTGGTTTAATAATTAGAAGCCCAATGGTTTATAGTTTCTTTTAAATATTTGAGATTTTGTCATGTAAGAAAACAAGGTTTGGAATATATAAAAAAAAATCATTTCCTCTCTATCACAGTGTGTGTTAGTGTGTGAAGAACCTAATTATCGGTATTCTTTGTGAATCAACGATAGTTGGAAGAATTGATCCTGGTATTCGTGTGAATCAACAGGTTCAATTATTTATCTTATTTACGATCGACGTATTTCCTGGAAGTTCGGGGAAGAATCACACGGGTATTTGCATAATCAACGTGTTTGACTTCCAATTTTATCATCACGCTACGTCAGTTGGTATCAGAGCCAGGTTCCTGGCTCAATATGGCTTGTGAGGGGGGACAATATCTATGATTCCTGACCTGTGTTTGATGAATACGAGGACGAGGAATCGTATGTTTGGGCAACCGGTGATGTTCTTGAAAGTTTAAAAAGAAAACATGAGTGGTCTACAATTTATTCAGGTATTTTTGATGAAATTTTAAGGGATGGTACGGTAGAAAATGGTGGTGATATTGTGGTTAATGGTGATTCGAAATTGTCTTTCATATACATGATATCTCCCACTATTTTGAAACTTCATATTAATGAGTTAAAATGAAGATGTAAATTTTAACAAATTGCCTACCGTAATTATCAACTATTTCCCACATTCGAAGGTTAAAGAAAAATATTTTATGTTTGAGCTTGATATGGTGGGCCCTAAAGTGAATGATGATTACATGAATATAAAAGAATTACATGAAGTGGTAATTACTTGTGACGGGCTCATACACGTAACTCTTAAAGGTGAAGGTGCGGTGATAGTATTTAACATGAATCTAATGGATGGTCCCTTTGACCCAGGTGGCTACGGTTCAAAGACAAAAACTCGAGGGCGAGTTTTTTCAAAGGTGGAGAGATGATGTGGGGAGATCAAACATTTACCAAATAATGAAGACATGGGTTATGGAATTACAAGAGTTTATAATTGATATTTTGTGTCTTTTGGTTTAATAATTAGAAGCCCAATGGTTTATAGTTTCTTTTAAATATTTGAGATTTTGTCATGTAAGAAAAGAAGGTTTGGAATATATATAAAAAAAATCATTTCCTCTCTATCACAGTGTGTGTTAGTGTGTGAATGACCTAATTATCGGTATTCTTTGTGAATCAACGATAGTTGGAAGAATTGATCCTGGTATTCGTGTGAATCAACAGGTTCAATTATTTATCTTATTTACGATCTACGTATTTTCTGGAAGTTCGAGGAAGAATCACACGGGTATTTGCAGAATCAACGTGTTTGACTTCCAATTTTATCATAAGTCACATTCACCCTGAGTCCTTAAACTTTCATAATTGGTCATTTTAAGTCCCTTTCACCTTTTAACAAAAATAAATAAACTTGACCAGTTTTTTTTTAAACAAAAATAAACAAACCGAACCACATTTTCAACAAAAATTAACGAACCGAACTACTTTTTAATAAAAATAAATGGACCAAACTAACTTTTTAAGCAAATTAAACGAACCGAATCATTTTTTTAGCAACTAGTTCATTTCGTTTAACAAAAATAAACGAATCAAACTTCTTTTTTAACAAAAATAAGTGACCCAAACTTGTTTTTTTAACAAAAATAAACGAATCAAACTATCTTTCTAACAAAAACAAACGAACCAAACACGTTCGTTTAGTTTAGTAAAAATTAGTAAAAAAATTGTTCGTTTATTTTCGCTAAAAAGGTACTTCGATCGTTTATTTTTTTTTAAGTAGTCTGGTTTGTTTATTTTTATTAAAATGTAGTTCGGTTCGTAATTATGTTAAAAAATAGTTTGGTTCGTATTTCTGTTAAAAAAAGTCTGGTTTGTCTATTTTTGTTAAAAAAAATAGTTTAGTTCGTTTTTTTTTAACTTTTTTTTATTTTTGTTAAAAAAAAGTTTGATTCATTTATTTTTGGTTGATTATGATTTGGTTAGTTGATTATGGCTTGATTGATTATAGTATGGAGGTTAATTATGTAATTTGGAGGTAATTTTTAAAGAGGGACTAAAACTGAGCAATTACTTAACCACAAGGACTCATATGGATCATAAAAAGGGTAAACTAGTAATTTCAGATCTGTCAGGGACTCAAATTATTCATTTTTGAAACCACAGGGACTCAACCATTTTAAAATTTCTTTTAAAGACTCATTGTGCCTCCGCCTTGGGACGCAAATAGTCATTTTCTCTTAATTTTTTTATATGAATTGGTCTCCTTAAGATACACGATTGGATTGTCTTCCTCTCTTTCTCGACCAACAACAACAACAATAAATGTCATTGTTGCGCACACCTCATCGCTCGTTAAGACAACATGAATCACCACCACCAATGTGCTCCTTAAGCAGTATTATTATTTCCTTTTCTCGTCTCGTTTATCATCACCTACTCTCTCCCTCACGCAATCGGGAGATGGAGAATTTGGGGTTGCCACGCATACAATGATAAACAACACTAGTGGTTCGACATTGTGGCATTGGTGAGGATATGGCATAATTGGAATATAACCCAGGCACAAAAAAAAACACATGAACGATGGTTGAAGATATGATTCCAAACACCAATATGGGTTAGCGGGTTGAGTCATCTAACCCGTTTACTAACGTTTTATTTTATAAAGAACATGTCAAATATTTTTTTACCTATCGAATATTTTTCAGTAAGTTAGCATAATATATATATATATATATAACAAACTAAGATTCAACATTTGGAATAGATTTTTGTTATTTGATGACGGCTATCCGAGCCGAGCCGAGCCATCAGCTCCGGATGCTAGCATAAGTACACGATGACAGGTGTCTACTCCGGCTTAAGAACATAACAAAGTGATACGGATCTGGATGTCACACTTGAAGAGTAAGAATCATGGAATGAGCCAGACCCCAACCCAATGCGACAATCAGAGTCACAACCTTTCTATATGACCGTTGACGAGAAGAAGCTCGCAAGGACATGACAACTTGGAGTTCCAATAAAGGAGATTTCCCAAACAATAGCATGAGTGCACACAATTGTTCACGAAAGTAGAACACCCCAAACACCAAAATAGAATGTGTATAGTAACTAAAAAAGACCGTTGATCTTCGTAGGACTATAAATATAACTCCCATCATCAAGAAAAAACATTCAATACATTCGATATATTTACATTCAACACACACTATTGGTCTTGATTCTTTAAGTCATCCACAAATGGTAGTTCTTAGACTGATACAAATATCACCTTTACCCCGTTTCAACATTAATATTGGTCAACATTATTAGCTACTTTTATGAGTATGAATGATTTTGTTATTAATTATTTTGATATTTCAAAAAATAAGGTAACAACTTGAATTAAACCATCATTTAAAAATCCACTTGATCTAATTTATTATTTATCCTCGTACTATATACATAGACTATTTGTGCTACCACTTTTTGGAACCACGATTATGATCTAAGAATCTCGTTACTACATTTGGGAAGGGTACTTATTACGGATCTTGATATGTTCTCAGGGCTTCCCACGCCAGAAAGAAAAATTTAGTCTGTTCGTTGTTACGTTGAAACGAATGGCAAAGCTTTAAGTGTACACGCGCCGAAGCTTTTTAGAATTTACCTTCTTTTATTACACTCATGGTATTATTAGTTGTGAATTTAGGACTCCAAAACTTAGATATTTCGAGTGAGGGAACGATTTCCCACGGTTGAAGGGTGGTCTTCGTGTTGTTGACAAAATGGTCATCAAATACAATGGTCATTGCCCCCTAAAGCAAGAGGAGAAGGTAATGGTTGATGATCTGTTGATGCTACTTAATACTTTATACGCTGTTAAGTTTACATTTTCCGCACTTGTTTATCTACTCTCATTGGTTGCCAATGAACCAGTGAATCGGTGTTCACGTTTTGAGGGTTTGATGTGTTTGAAGCTAAATTTTAGTTCACCCCATTTATATACCGAACACATTTTGTTTTTGAGGAAAACGCTAAAACTTGTTCCGTGTGTGAAAAAGTATTTTCTACACAAGTTAGACTATGCCAAGTGTATCATAATTAATCATCCAAATAAAGCCCAAGAAGCGGCCCTACAGGCTAGCCCGATAGCTCAGGCCTGACTCAAACTCATGGTTAAGAAGCCCACTTGGTAAAGAGGTCTAGGTGTTGAAGTGTTTATTTCACCAAGTTTTCTCTAATTTATTTCCTTAAATTAAATCAGCACACTTGGAATGGAAGTGATGAACTCTCGAATGAAACGTATATATGAACCATGGTTGAAGAGATATGATACCAAACTTGTGGGTTGACCCATTTAACCAATTTGTTAACTTGCTAGGTAAAATTGTGTTTTATCTTAATTTTTTATGCTAAAGATATAAAAGCTAAAGACTAATTGGCAAAGTTAAAGCATAATTATTTAAAAAATATATAAAAATAATATGTAAATTTTAAATTTTATTTAAATTTTAAAGTATTGATAATAACTTTTTCCGGATTAAACATGTTGAGTTCATAGCAACCGGCTAATACATATATCTTATACAGGTTCATGTGGGTGTGATTTCGGGTTCGTATCAAGCTCAATTTGGTAACAAGCAGCGAACAAGACCGTTTAGCAACCCTATAATATATAAAATAACTTTATTATATAAAAGTGTTTTGAACATTTTGTAATGCATCACTTTTTTTTTAATATAAGATGTGTTGTGTCATCTAACACTTTACCAACACACTATCTTCATACATTATTCATTTATTTTAATTTTTTCGCATCATCATCAACCCCTTATTGTTACATCTTTCATAAAAGTCTTTAACTTTTTTATTAAAGCTTATAACGTTTAAAAAAAATTACAAAAGCTCATAAAATTTCAAATTTCCGAGTTTTTAAAGTTCAAAGAGTAAAAATAGAAATTAAAACGAGACCCAAAACGTCATTCACAACCAGTTCGTCGCCACAAACATCCTAACCAAAAATGTCATCCGTGGCTCCTCATTCGTCGTATGCCATGTCACTGCCCACGTGGCTGGTGCCTTATTAAAAAAACATCAAATTAACCGGTAACCAATGATACAACCTCCTAAAAATTATTTTTTTGTGTTTCATAAATAAATGTATGGGGTCGATAAATTATTATCACGAGACACATATATCTTACATCTTTTCAAAGTACGGTATTATTGGGCCCCGCTCATAATGAACAGCTCGATGATGCAGACAGCCCGTCACTCATCGATAATAATCATAAATGGGCCAAATATCGCCACTGGCCCACTTTCATCTCAATGGGCCTTTCTTGTCTATCTTTTCGAAGTGGATCAATAATTTCTCTCGTTTCAATTTACATACCCTTTGTTTTTAGAATTTAACATTTTGTATGTTTATTGCAGCAGTTTTTATTTCTTGAAATCAATTTCGAAATGATATTTATGAATATGTGAAATGTTTTAATATACTATTTTAATGTATAATATACATAAAATATTAACATTTTTGATACGTTATTATTATTGTTATAAATATTATGATTATTATTTTAATGTTAAATACATTTTGAAGGCTTCTGTTTCATGATAATTGTTCACGATGGTCTATTATACAGGTGTAAGCAAATCTCATGTTTGGCCCGTTAACTTAATAGAGCTTTGCTTGGTACATTTCAAGCTCTATATTAAATGGACAAGCTAGGCTCGTAACTACTCAAGTTTGGCACACTTGGTGTGCCACTGTCAGCATCTAAGATTAGATTTTATACCACCCTATGTTCAAATTGAAAGACACAAGTCACAATGCTAAGAGTATAACCTAATAATATGAATACAAAGTTCATAAATATTTTAGCATAAATAAATACACCATATTTTAACTTAGTCATCCAATAAAGTAAAACAACAAGGCTTAGGTGTCAAGCCCACATTTAATTTTATCATGTTTTTTTTCCTTTTTATAATCTAATCTCCAATCACATTCATCCTAACTATTTATAGATCAAAATCATTTTGGCAATTGAGTTATAAATTAATCAATTTTCAATCTTAATTTTATAATCTCTCATCTCATTCATCATAACTATCTATAGGGGTGCAAATGAGCCGAGCTGCTCGCAAGCTACTCGAGATCGGCTCGTTTAAAAGCTCGATCGCGCCGAGCTTAATCGAGCCCGAGCCCGAGCTCGTCTAGGCTCGCATGTGTTTGAACTCGAGCTCGTCTAGGCTCGTTTAGTCTTCTAAGCGTGATATATTACATGAAGTTTAATGTACGCTCGATCTCGTCTAGGCTCGCATGTGTTTGAACTTTGAAATCGATTATGAGTATCTCAGGATGACATGCATGATGCACCAAACTTCATTTAAGTGTTTTCCTTATTTTCATCACAAAACATATGGGTTCTTAATTCTTAGGTTTTCTATTCTACTTTTTCAATATTGTAAAGCGGTCATAAAGTATTCTCTCAATCCAGGAAGCTAAATTTGTCTAGAAAAATACTTGTTCAATTACAAAACATAATAGACGTTGGTATACTTTTTTTTAAATTTATTTTTCTTAAAAGTAGCATCCGAATTACAAAACTAGCTGATAATTGTATTTATTAGAACATTTTTTTTTCTTTAGCATACATGTAACGACGTAAATAAGATAAATATGAGTTCCTTAATGCTTTAATATAAGATAAATCGATATTGCTCATTTAAAACTCTCCCTCTAATTGGCTCTAAAGATAGAGTTTGGGTTGTGACTAATTTTTAAAGCTCAAGTTCAGTTTGAGTTATAATACATTTATCATTAATAACTGTTTAATTAAATACATATATAATTTGTTATGTGGTTATATTGATAACTAGGTTAGATTCCATGTTACACATGCACGAAAAATATAAAAAACCTCATATATATGTGTGTGTGCACGTGTGTGTTATATATACATTTTAATGAATTGTAAACGCTAAATAATCTAGCATTATTATTATTATTAAATTGTTGTTTTAATTATAATAATTCAGCATACAAAGACAAATAAAGAAACATGACATTTTATAACATAATTCTAAGTTTATCACATATTTCTAACTTACACCATGGAAAAAACATATTAATTAAAACTTTATAATCTACTAAAAACATATGTTATAAACTATGAAGCGTATACACGTAGATGTTGTAACATTAGTTGTGTGTTATAAAAACTATTTTTATTGAAATTATAAAGCATTTAAGTACAAAACATAAAGAATGCTAAAAATATGAATATAACATTGAGATATAATTATAAATTTTATTAAATCGCACGTTTAATAAAACAACAATATAATCCAAAACTCGTGACTTAAATCACCGTTACAATCTAAATATCCAGTCCAAACGTTTATTGAAATAAGTTGTACTAAGTTCACACTTCAAAGACAAAGTTGAAGGATAGCTCGGAGGCCTAGACATACCTTGGCTTGGGCATAGATCCGGTGCTGATAAAATGACAAAATGGTATTAGATGCTTTAGACAAAACTATAAACTAAATTTTAAAAACATGTTTTATTTATGAAATGAAAAACTCATTGTTTTGTGTTGAAAGATAAAGTGAAAGAAATAACTGATTAAAAGATAATATGTATACAAGGGGTATGTTTGGTAAAATTAGCTGGTGGCTGTTAGCTGTAAGCTGGAAGCTGTTAACTGTTAGCTGCAGTCTTTTAAATTTATTTAGGTGTTTGGCAGAGTAACATAAGCTTTAAATAAAACTAGATGTGTGCTCCCGTGGTGCGGCGGAATGGGCGCACAACCTAATTTCAAATAGATAATTTTTTAAACCAACCTATTTTGATATGAATCCCTTTTTGAACAGACACTGTTCAAATCTGAAACATGTTCTGACCTGACCCCCTTTCGACTCAAAAGCGTACCGTCACGAACCGAACTAATTTAACCCTTGTTGTATCGACTCGTTCTGGCCCTAATTTGGTCTTACTCATGTCGAGCTCACCTGACTCAACTTGTTACCGATCCTAACCGATAATCATGTAGTATGTTAATTTTTTAAAATTAAAGAAGTATAACAATATCATACTCAAATTAAAGAGAATAAAATGCTCGTTTTTATGATGTAATTTGTTTAAAAAATTATATACGTGTGAAAAAGTTATAGCCCTAAAAAAGTCGTAGGGGTAGTTAGTTTTGAATAAGGGTTGAATGTGTAACTATTATATAAATTAACAAAAGTTGATATAAGTTCAAGTACCAAACTTATAAACTCAAATGTAAAAGCTTGTAGCTAGTTTTTTCTCAAAAGCTACCAATACTAGCGCTCAAATATGGAGTTTTTTCTACCAATTTAAAAGCTTGAAGCTACTTCAACCAAACAAAGTTTTTTATTAAATATGAGTTTTTTCTTAAAAGCTTAAAGCTTGAAACTTTTAAAAGCTCCTTGCCAAACACACCCAAGAAATGATTAATATGTATAGGTATGTTATATGTATGGAAATACATTTTCTATTTAGGTTTAGTAGTCGGGGAATGAAGTTATTCAGTATAGCGAAAAACGTAAATAAAATGGACCCTCTATCACGTGCTTAGCACGCGGGTGTTAGGCCCAGTACAAGTGGGTGACCCTAAAATCAACACAATTTTTGTGGTCCTTTATTATATTCTTTCTAATAATAATAATAATAATAAATTATTATTACTACTACTATTATATATATATATATATATATAATGTGTGCGCGTGCATGACGTTTTTTATGTCAGACGACTTTTCGTCATTGATGGATCTTTTACTACATCCGTTTGTTTGGTTATAGGTGATTTAGCTCATTTACTTTGAATAATTTTATGTTTAAGAAAATTTATATGATACTTTAAATGTTAAAGTTTCAACCTCCTGAATTCAACTTCAAGTTTCAAACAACCCCCCCCCCCCCCCAACCCCAATACACACCCACACCCCACCTCCATTGGGTGTATAATTTATGTATTCAACTTTCGTCATTGCTTTACATGCAAAACACACCAAGTCATTGGGATGGGTCACATGTACTTTGGTAAAGTGTATACACTTTGTATGGCTACGTAACATGTGTGTATAATTATGCAACGTTTTAAACAACACACCATGAATAATTGGAGAATATATTAACAATTATATACGTTTTTTAGAAGCAAATTAAATAAAAATAATAATGAAGTATTTAAAAAGTTATGTGTGTTAAAAATAGGGTGACTAATTTTTTTTAAATCATCAAATAGTTTTTTTTTTTACTTTATTATTTATGATATAGTCACTCAAACTTTTTTGCTAGTTTGAGTCTAATTTGCTAGTTTCGTAATTTAAAGAGTCTCGTGGGTTCGATATCCGGACTTACTTAGCTGTACTAGAGTCGATCGGTTCACTTGCCGGTTAGTAGTTTAAGTTAAGTTTAAGGGTCTAGAGTATTACTTAGTGTCTAGATTAGTATATTTTTAGTTAATAATTATTTGACTACTTCAAGTATATGACCCCCTTCTTTTTTTTTTAATTCCATTCCTCCTTCAACCTACTTTCTCAACAACACCATCATCTAACAACAACCACCGCCACCACCACCACTACCATAGACACCACTATCATCTGACCACCACCGCCACCGTCACCACCACCACCACCTCCGCCGCCACCACCGTCGCCGCCACCACCACCTGACCGCCACCGTCGCCATCACCATCTACACCACCACCACCTTATCACCCAAGCTACCACCGCCACCATCGTCGCCATAACCACAACAACCATTGTCACCGTCGCCACTCGACCATAACCGCCACCACCACTATCACTGCCTGGCCACCACCACCGTCATCACCACCCTACCACCGCCATCACTACTAATGCTACCATCGCTTGACCACCACCACCACAACCACCACCCCCGTCGCCTGACCGCCACCACCACCACCACAACTACCATAGCCACCACCATCATCTGACCACCACCGCCACTGTCACCACCACCACCACTTCCGCCGCTACCACCGTCGCCGCCACCACCACCTGACCGCCACCGTCGCCATCACCACCTACACCACCACCACCTTACCACCCAAGCTACCACCGCCACCATCGTCGCCATAACCACAACAAACATTGTCACCGTTGCCACCCGACCATAACCGCCACCACCACTATCACTGCCTGGCCACCACCACCGTCAACACCACCCTACCGCCGCCATCACTACTAATGCTACCATCGCTTGACCAACCCCCCCCCCCCCTGACCGCCGCCACCACCACCACCACCACCACTACGTCTACGGTATGAACAAATAAATAAACCTACGCTTAATCTTGTTACAATTAACGACACATACAATTAGTCATTGATCAGGTTAAAGATTAACGTGTAAACCAAAATGATCAACTTTATATATTATATTTGTAATTTTTAATTCTCATATTATAATTACAATTAGTTCTTGCTTATTCAAAATTTATATATTTGTCGTAAAAAATATATTAACTTTATGTCAATGTTTTACCTAATTAATTCGATATATGTTTGTTTTATCGGCGTCATAAATTGAGATGGATGAACAAGGTAACAAACACATACGTAAACCGAAGAAACACCGTTCTAAAACGGGTTTGGACATGTTTCAATGATTAGCTTTCTAAGACGAAAGCGTCG
This sequence comes from Bidens hawaiensis, assembly GCF_021521415.1. NCBI lineage: Eukaryota > Viridiplantae > Streptophyta > Magnoliopsida > Asterales > Asteraceae > Bidens > Bidens hawaiensis. Next base: position 39,367 of record NW_027494394.1, read on the forward strand.
TTAGCCTTGTTACCGGAAGGAACGAAGTCCATATCTCTTCATAAACATTAATCATACACACCCACTCGAACCATATAAACACCAAAGAGAGCTACAAAAGCTAGATACATTATATAAAATGTATAAAGAAAATTTAAGTAGAAAAAAAAAACTTATTACAATGTCATAAGTTGTTTTTTTGAAACATATAAAATTTTATATTTATAAGCTACACTCATACCTAAAACACTAATTTTGATCAACATAACCAAGAAGTTTGATCAACACAACGAACATTAAATAAAGGAAAATTGGATTTAGAGAATCCTAATTATTGACCGTTGGAAACTAATAGGTTGGCTGCTAGCGGTTTCAAGTTTTAACATATTAGTTCTCAACGAGTCGCGACTAACAGAAGCTTAACTCTGTTAGTCTTTGGTTGTCGGAAAAACGTTTTTTTGGTCAAAAAAATCTTTTTGGCCAAGTAAAACTCAACATTTTCGTCATAAACCTCTTTGTAACCTAAGATCGGACCTTTAGCAAACTTTTTCTAGTTAAATCTCCTAATTATTCAGGTTGCGAGAACCATAGAACCACCTTCAGAGCCATCAGCTATAGAAGAAGAGGGTCGCATCAGCTCCGTGAGAGTGACGGGCAACGGTTTGAGGCAAATATGGCGAGCACCCAACCATTTAGACGACGAACTAGGGCTCTAACGACTGGAATGAATGACGGTTCGGCGGTTTTAATCGGCGAGAATCGGTCTATCCCTAACACGCAGAAGGTGTTGTTGGTGGTGATGGCGATGGATATTAGCGGTGGTGGTGATTATGGTGTTGGTGGTGTTCAGGTTGAGTTTTTCGCCGAAAAATGTTGAGTTTTTCGGCAAAAACGTTTTTCCGGCGACCAATGACAAACGGAGTTAAGCTTCCGATAGTTGGGAGTGTTATTTGTCACTTCTCCATGATTAGGATTATTTAAATCCAATTATTTTATAATTTTTGACCATTTTTTTTTCTTCTCTTTTTCTTACATTATGATCTATCCATAAACTAATCAACAATTTAGGTACTCCGTCCCTCGTCACTTTCCAACATCATTTTATAAATAAAAGTCGCCCCATAATTTATTCAACACGTTTATACATTTATATATCCTAAGCAGACCACAAAAGGCCATTCGTTAATTCGAATATAATTAACATGAATAAATATCTGTAATTTTGTGTTGATGGAAACAAAGAAACATGAAATTATACATTTGATAGGAAATTGAGATGCAAAGGGGATCGACGATGACATGAGAGGTGATCACCAACAAGGAGTGGGCACACAAAGCAACAGTTAGGCATGAGTTGATGCCGACAAATGAGAAGAGTGATGGGTCATCTGCTTAAGACACGAGTAAAAAAAATCCAACTTCAAATGTTCAAACATAAAAATAAAATATATAATACGAGTTAAATAGTATAACTCTTTTATTGTATTTTCTTACAAGAACCTCACTAAGACTTATTTTCTTTGTCTAAGGGCGGACGGGGCGGTGCGTGGTGGCCTCCTCGTCACGCGTGATGAGCCATCCAACACCGCCGCCGCTCCCCTTGTCACGCGAAAATATGTTAGTTTGCGTGATGGTCATCACGCTTGGTGGGGGTGATTTCCAAGAAAAATAGCCGTTGAGGGGGGGGGGGGGGTCAATCTAGCCGTTGGAGTTGAAAAATAAAAACAAACATTATTTACAAACACAATAAAAACATTATAAATATATCTTCAAAACATACACAAATCCAACTCAAAATCTTCTATTACACACACCATTTTTAACATATCAAATGGAGGGTTCTAAGAAACGTGGGTCGGGTTCAAAGAAAACCCAAACCCGACCAAAGGTTCGACAAAATCTTGGCGAACCGACTAGATTTCGCTTACAAAACGAACCCGACACAAACCAACCTTCCGAACAACAACCTTATTATCCCCAACCTTTTCATCCGTCCCAAAACCAACAACAACGTTATTATCAACCGTCCCAAAACCAATCGTATTAAAACCAACCTTTTATACCACCTTTTTCTACCCAAAATTACCCAAATAATGCTTTTCTAACTTTTGGATCTCAACCGTCTCAAATGTTTGGCTCTCAACCGTCTCAATTGTTTGGCTCTCAACCGTCTCAAATGTCCGTCGATCCCCTAGACAATAACGATGTCATACATCAATTTGCAAGTGCTTTTCGTCACGATGTGCAAACTTTGGATGAAGATGAATCCGAGGATGAGGAGCCGCATCAAAGAGGTGCTCGGCGTTGGTTGGCCGATGAGGAGGTCGCCTTGACCAAGGGCTTATTTACATTGCTCCGAATCAAAAAAAACGCTCAAACCAACAAAAAAAAGACGCGTTATGGAAACGTATTAAATAACATTTCTCGCAACTTCCCGGCGCAACCGAACGAAACAAGGATCAAATGATTGGCAAGTGGGGAGATTTGAATAAAAAAATGTCAAAATTTAATACATGTTACGTCCAAGAGGTAACTATTTTAGTTTATTTATTTTATAATCTTTTACTTTATTTTTATAATTTGATATATATAATTTTTTATAAATGTTTTGTAGTCCCGAACTCCACAAAGCGGAGCGAGCGAGGCGACTATGATAACGAACGCTTTGCGCGAATATGTCTCAGTTTACAAATGTAAGGATTTTCCCACTTGGATGCGTGGCAGATTGCGAGACGTCACGCGAAGTGGGTACCGATTCCGTTGGTCGATTTGAACGGACCAACGGCTCCAAGGAAGAAAGGATCTTGTTCAAAAAGATCAAAAACTTCCGAGTCCGGGACTACACGACGTCTACCGGCGGCTTGTCATGCAACATGCCGAACATGAACTTGAACGAAGAACCCGAAGACAATCCCGACGAAGACATACCCACATTCACACGGCCGAATCGCAAGAAAAGTGGGGAACCGTCAAGACTTGGAAAGGAAGCGGTGGCCGAAAACCTCGCTGAATACAAGTCGGCTAAGATGGGGGAAATGGCCGAGAAGGAGTTTAGGAAAGAGGCTCATATGTTAAAAATGAAACGTGAGGAGACGTATATCAACCATTTGAATGAAAAACAAAAAAACGCTGATCTAACTTTCCTCCTACAACCGCACGACTATCTTGATGAACCATTTAAATCGCTCCTACTACAACGAAAACGCGAGATATGCGATAAGTGGGGTTGGGAAGGGCCGTAGGTTTTTTTTTGTCGGTTTTTTTAATTCAGTTGTCTTTGTTTAATGTAATCTTGTTTTATTTTTTAGTTAATGTAAAATATTGTTTTCTTTTTATTTAATTTAGTATTTATTAAAAAAACCATCACACACCATCACACAACACCACCACCCCTAGTAGAAAACCATCACATGTTATGGATTTAGGGTTGGTGATGTGACACCATTTGATTGGGTGGGGTATGTGATGAGTGATCACACCACATCCACCACCCCTCCCCCTAAGGAATCCCATCCTAATAACATTTTTTATAACTTTTATAATTTATACAACATAAGGTTGTTTATGAGCCAAGTTGAGCAAAGTCAAACTCGAACTTGCTCGACTTAAAAGAAAACTTAGAATAAACATTTTTAAACATAACGAAACGAAACAAAAATACAGTATTTAGACACTTGATTTCTAACATTAAATTTCAATATCTTAATTAAATCAACAAAATATAAAGGGTTTAAAATAAATTTTAATCAACGAAGTAACATAAACTCATTCAAAGCAACAAAATATTTGAATCCATTGAACAAAATATCATAAACTACTTGTTTAACGACAATCATAGCCACATACATACATAGAATATATAATAATAGAGTAAAGGTAATATAATTTGAACCAAAACCGAGCCGAGCGAGCTACCCTTGGCTCGGGCTTGACTTGTTTACAAACAAAGCCAGCTTGGCTTGACTTGGTTTCAAACCAAGCCAAGCAAGCCTTTTCAAACGAGTATCAAGCCATGAGTTTTTTAGATCGTCCTATTACAACTGGGGTTGCAATCGAGTCGAGCCTAAGCTGCAAATGAAGCTCTTTTAGTTATTGAAGCTAAGCTCAAGTCTTGCATGAGAAGCTGATTTAGGCTTGTCGAGACTTGCTATAGCTAAGTTTTACCTCTTTTAGACATCTATGTTATAATTTCACACTATATAGCCGAGCTCGAACTGATCTTTAACTTGTTTAAGGTATTACACAAGTTCGAACAAACCTAGTCTCTTTTAAGGTTTATTTTTTTTAAATATATAAAATAATCAAAAACATATAGAAATTAGTTAATAAATAATAATTGAACCGGAAATAAGTTTGAGAAAACAACTCAAGAATCAAGCTTGAACTTAGAAATATAACGCAAAACCAGCCAAGTTTGAGCTCTATCTCTTGTATGTAAGCAGGATGGGCAAATTCGGTATTAGTACCAGTGCTAAACCTGTACCTATTTGGTACCGTCGGTTCCGAATCAGTAACAAAGTTTTGAGTTTTCAGTATCGGCACGGTACTGCTATTTCCCGAATTTTACCTTAAATACCGATAATGTTACCAAAAAATTATAATTTTAAAGATCGAGATTTTTGGAGCCGGTAGGATATTGTGTTCATCCCTACTCGTAAGTTATAATTAGCTAAGCTCGCTTAACTTCGCTCTTTTACACCCGTAGAATAATAGAGGGCGTTAAAAAAAGGTTAGGCAGTGAAAGATATAATTTTGGTGGGCGTAAATAATATTGGGGAAGGACAAGGACGGATCACCCTTAATAGTTAAGACACCAGTGTCGGATTCGGTCCCCTTTCCCCCGGTCCCCGCCCTACCATACCATCATCATAATAATAATATTATTCATTCCTTTCTCTTTCTCTTTCGCTTTCTCTTTCTCTTCAATACCATACTACTTCCTCTTATCTAAATCATGCACTCACCGTAATTCCATTCCATCTTATTTTGTGACTAGTTTGCTCTCCATTTCCTATTATTATTATTATTATTATTATTATTATTATTATTATTATTATTATTCTCCACCCACTTTCCACCTCCAGCACTCCATTTATTATTATTATTATTTGTATGGAACCGTTTCAATTCGGTGAGGATATTCAACGCTTGATGTCAGTTGTTCCACCGCCGGACTCCTGCAACTCCTTCACTGCGCTGCTAGAGCTTCCGCCCAACCAGGCGGTGAAGCTCTTACACTCGCCGGAACCTTCCTCGGTCTTTCCGCCAATCCAAACCGACAATTCGGTGAAACAAGTGCCGATTGATGACTCCGGCTCGATGCTTAATTCCTCACCGTCAGATCCGGTGGTCTCCAAATCCACCAAGCGGAAGGACCGAGACAGAATTGTGCGTATCGGTTTCTGACGTCATTGTTTCAATTCCGGCTAATTATGTTTTAATTTTATTGTTATTATTATTGTTGTTGTTATTATTATTATTATTATTATTCTTACTGTGAATAAATTAGGTTAAATCGACGGCGAAGAAGAGCAAAAGCGTTGCGGTTGAGAATGACGGTGAGGAGCTGCCGTACGTTCACGTTCGTGCTCGACGAGGTCAAGCTACAGACAGCCATAGTTTAGCTGAACGAGTAAGTATTATTATCTCATGATTAGTGCAATTAATTAAGTTTTATTAATATTAATCTCGTGAATTGTTTAATTATTTTTTACTGATTTTTTTAAAAATTTTATTTGAAAAAACTGACATGTTACAGGTTCATTGGTTCTGTTAACTTTTTTTGAACAACTAAAGTTTATTTCCACTTAGAACCCACGACCATTTGGTTATAAGCCACACGCATTTGTCACTAGACTAAGCTAGCGGTTATTGGTTTTGTTAATAAACTAACCGGTTTTGATGGTTAGATTTCCAGCCTATAAACTTTCAATGTCCGGTTTTGACCATTTGACAAATAACCGGTTAGCCACTAATCTCATAATTAGTATAATTAACTTTTTTCTATTTTTTAAAAATAATTTTGTTGGAAAAGACCGGTAAAGTTTACTCGTTACAGGTTAACCGGCTCGGTTAATAACGTAACTGATTTTGATGGTTATAGATTCCAAGCCTAGTTAGTAACCAGTTATTTGCAATAACTGTATTTGACCGTTTTTGACCAATAGCCCGTGTTGATTGTTAGACCAATTACCGGTTTTGACTGTTTGATCAATAACCGGTTACAGTTAGTAGCTGATATTCCATTCCGAAAACCGTTAATTGTAACTCTTAACTCAACACTTTTTGCAACTAATTTGCAGGCAAGAAGAGAGAAGATCAATGCTAGAATGAAGCTCCTTCAAGAGCTAGTTCCTGGTTGTAACAAGGTTAGCAATGTTCAATTTCACTATTCATCATATCACCTGCCCTGATTACTTGTACCGTCATTAAACATTATACGAGAGGCCTCAAGTTCAAATCTTTTAAAAAGTGAAAACAACATATGTCTGCAACAAATTTCATTCGGTTTTAGGAATAACGCTTTATTATTATTATTATTATTTATTTATCAATTTGTTTTTTTTTTTTTTTTTTTTTTTTGCAGATTTCAGGTACAGCAATGGTGCTTGATGAAATTATCAATCATGTACAATCCCTACAACGCCAAGTAGAGGTTCGTTTAGCTGTCTTAAAACTGTTTAACCTAGGCTTGTAAGCGAACCGAACACGCACATGCCCCCTTCGTGTACGTTCAGTTCATCTGCAGGCCTGGTTTAACCTTTTATTTGTTTCATATAATTATCAAACTTCTAGAAGACCACAATTACTAGTTAGCAAACAGACTTTGACCGGCCGTGCATCATTTGTTATTGTGCAGTTTTTATCAATGAGACTAGCTGCAGTGCACCCTAACATTGATATCAACCTAGACAACATATTTGCTGCTGAGGTAACAATTAATTACATTTACAGTCCTTTTTATCGACTTTTATGTAATTTCACATGATATGCTATAAGTCATTAATTCCTTTCGGTTTGGTATACTTTCACCGGTACACAATATAAGCAAATGCATACAACATGAAATCAATGAACATCTGCCTCCATTTTGGAAATTGGACCACAAAAGTCAATTATTTTCACTTTGATTGGAGAAATTGTATTTACTCTTGTGGGACTGCACATTCAATCCACTGTTTAAAGAATTAATGGTACTTGCATAGTTGCATACATTAGTCATATAAAGAAGCAATTAATGTGGTGAGTAGAGTCGTTGGGCCCGGTTGTTGTATGTGATAAGGGTGACACACTGAAGGGTCTACTTCTTTTTTGGTCAGCTTGTCTGACCTGTTTATTGGAATGATGCAGAGTGGGTCACTAATGGACTGTAGTTTTGTGGGTATGGTTTCACCCCAACCGTTGAGCCACTCGTTATGGCAACCTGATGGGTTACCCCAACAGCCACTGTGGGGAGTTGAAGAGATGAACCCTAATTTTATCACACCCGAAAACTCGCTTTTTAGTTATGATTCTTCTGGCAATTCAGGTAAATCTTCATTATTATTACTTTTTTTGAGGGGGGGGGGGGGGGGGGGGAGGGGTGATATGGTCAGGCCAGTAGTCAACCTATAAACATGCAGGCTTGTAATGAACCAAACGAATACAAACGGAGCATGTTCGTGTTGGTTCGCTTAACTTCAATCAAACAAAAGATGGAACACATACATCAAACGGCCTTAATTTTCTTAAGAAAATGAACCTGTCCGTCTTTGTTAAGAAAATGAACTTGTTCGTGTTCGTTGAACGAACAAGTTAACGAAGACGAACATTAAAGAATGGATTTTCTTGTTTGTGTTAGTTTATTAAAGAATGAACTTGTCCGTGCTCGTTTATGTTTGTTCATTAACAATATATATGAACGGTTCATGAATGAACGTGACTGAACATAGATGAACGAACATAACTTAGCGGAAACCACTTAAAAGTAATTGTGAACAGCAATGTATTGGGTCTAAAAAGTTATTAACACTAGACTAAATTGTTATGAGCCTAAACAATTTAACTGGATATATTAACGAACGAACATAAAAGCATTTTAATGAACGAATATAAGCGAACCTTTGCAAACATAAATTAACAAACGAGACATGTGCTCATGTTCATTAGGTTATCAAATTAACGAACATGACACGAACTTTCAGCCAAACGGTTCACCGAACATTTGGTTCGTTTATAGGACTATAAAGACGCAAATGGATCTTTGGATTGTATGGTTTGGAAGTTGGGACTGGTAAGATTTGATTTAGAGTTGGCAAAAAAACGGGGTGGGTCGGCTGAAAACCATTTTCTTTTAATAATAAATATATCCCAAAATTACCTTTTTACCCTTGTTTTAACAACTATTAAATTGTGTTTTATTTAATTTGCAGTTTCATTGTATACAAACCAGCTGAAATTGGAATTATGAAGACTTGGAGTTTTAGGTAGTCAGTATTTTGTATATATATTGGAAGATAGTACTTGATAGAAAATAGTAGTTTATGCTATTAGAATCAAATCATTGATATTAGGTTTTTAGAAATCAAGTTTGAGTGGTCAAAATTAGTAATTTAGTATCAGTTATTTTATATATATATTTATTATATATATAGTTGGACTCTAGCATTCATTTCTGAGGAGCATCCACAGTATTGTTCCCTACATGATAGTATTATTAATTTCTGGTCTCTTCTGTACAAGCTGTTATTTTATGAACCAATTCACCTTTTTGAGTATAAATTATTGGTCACAATCACATCATTCAAGAGTAAACCAGTGGGACACGTTGGCTCTAGTGCAAACGAGTTATGTTGCTCACGGTCTATTTGAGACCGGACCGTTAAAAAGCTTGAGCACGGGCTTGGTCGGGCCTAAGCCTCACATAAAGCTTGTTTTGTTATCAAGCCCGAGCCTTTAGTGGGAAGATCGTTTTAAGTCTTTAAGCTTGTTGAGCTGTAACGAGTGTAGCGTATTTTTGAATTTGAACTATTTTTGTATTATATATATTAATTTCACACTGTTGAGTCGAGCTCTAGCTTGTTTAAGTTAGAGCCTAGAATAGGTTCGTTTAAAGTTTTTATTAAAATATAAAAAATGCATATTAATTAATTAAGATATAATAAACGAGTTTAGCCTAATTCGAGCTCGAGCTTGAAAAAACAACGCAAGAGACGAGCTTCAGATGTAGAAAAATTGCTTGAATCAAGCCGAGCTCGAGCCAAGTCATAGTAAGGACCGGATCGGCTCGCCTCATTACACCCATAGTTGGCTCGCTTTCAACTCATCCCATTTAGCTAAAAGAGTTCGAGTTTAACACGCTTCGAGCCTAGTGTAAATGCAGGTTTTACAAGCTCGAGACTTGGTTCGCTTCATTTACCATTCAATTAGTTTATTTTAATTATATTTTTGTGATTATGCTGAATATAGAACCATATTTGATGTTTCATTTTATATAATCGTAAATATGAATATATAATAGGAGTTAATTATATATATACGTTATAACACTAGAGAACTAATATGTTTGCTTAGGCTGGTATGTCTACTAGTTAAATCAAAACTCAGATTACCTTTATTGTATATTTGTATAAGCTTCGAGTTAAGACTGACCTTGTTAGAGTGGCTCATATCGCGAATATAGTTTACTAATAATCTGGTTTTCTTACCACCTGATTAATTTTTTTATATTACGATACTTCACTATTAGTTAAAAATGATAGACTAAGATTGACTATAATAATAAATTCATCTTTTTTCTCTTTTCAACTTATGCATGTAACATAATTTTAAACTATGTAAGTACACCATCTATCAGAGAGAAAATAACTCAAAAAAAAGTTGTTAAAAGTGTACCATTTAGGCTTTTAGGTATTGTGGACCTTGTGACTGTCAATTATTTATTGCATTTAATGTGTGCATATATTTTAAAATATATGCTGTCAGTTATCTCGTAGGTGACGAAATGGGCTATGTCATATGCAATCTAACTATTTATATAATTGTCTGTCATAAAATCCTAGGTGTCGCTTTTATGTTGTTATTAAATTAATAATAACAAACTAATATATATTATTAAATTAAAACATAACCACGTTAAAAATAAAATAAATCATCATAAAATAGCAAAACGATTAAAAACAAAAATTTAAATAAACTCTCGTAACACGAGAGAATCAAACTAGTATTAAAATATATATCTACATATAAGATAAGTACAAGAACGGATATAGTGCAAAGAGAAATACAAGAATGGTCAATGGATATTAGGGGTGAGCAAATTAACCGTTGTTAATCATAAACCAAACCATAACCGGCATAACTGAACCGATTTTAACCGATAACCGCTATAACCGGTGGGCCGGTTTAATGATTTTTGAAAACCGTCAAATACGGGTCGGTTTTGGTTATTGATAATATCAAACCCGCCATAACCGAACCGCCCCGTTTATTATACTTATGAATCGACAAAGAGATTTGGATATTGGAATTAGTGCCATAGCAGGAGACATTCTTTTAACCTTTTAGCTTCATTTTCTCAACAAACTACATCAATTGAAACGTTAATAATGGTGGCTGCCATATTGATATTCACAATCAATATATCAATATTAATTAAACTAGGTTAGGTACCCGTGTGCAAAACGGGTTGGAATAAATAAATGTATTAAATAATGACAATATAAAATAAAAAAGAAAAAAAGAAAGAAAATGTTGGACACTCTAAAAAAATTAAGAACTGTTAGGAACCCTTAAAAACTAAACAAATTTTTTATATATTAACATTATTTAAGAGTAGTTTTGTCATATCATATATAAATTTTTTGATTACATATATTATTCACAAGTTTACATACATGTAAAATTTATGTACTAACAAATTTACATAGGTGTAAAACAAAAACATAGATATTTATAAAAACTAATTTTCAAAATTGTAATTGTAGATATAGATATAAAAAATGCTAAAACTACTCTCAAAGAACATTAACATACAAATTTTTTTATAAAAAACGTTAGTTTTCAAGGGTTCCTTCAAGTTCTTAAATAATTTAACAATTCTGTAATGATACTCATCCTATATATATATATATGTGTGTGTGTGTGTTAAGGATCCTAAGAGAACCACTTGCAAATTGAGAACTTTGAGAACCATTTTGAACCACTAAAAAAACCTTTAAAAAAATTATAAAACAAAAAAAATTTAAAAGTAAAAAAAACCAAAATTATTATATTTCATTCCGGTTTCATTAAAAAAAAACTTCGTATTATACACATATGTATAATTTCATTTAATCTCTAGTTACGCAATATACACATATGTGCATTATCATTTACCTTAAATTGTACATATGTGTATAAAAATACGTGTATATACATATATGTTGATACCAATAGGTCGAGCCAACTCTGTGGGCCACCACTCCGAGGTTGGCTCTGAAACGTTGGTCACGGCTAGCTCACTCCAGGTCACCACTCCGAGGTTGTCTCTAAGTGTATTTTGTTTAGCTCTCAGTTGCCCATACGTTGCAATGGTTTCAGTCCGTAACATTAATGTACCTACGATGGAAAAATGATGCATGCTTCATCTACATGCTAAGTCATTCTCCTTAACTTCTCATCTCAAGATTGCCCCAATTTTTAAATTCACTGCAAATAACAACAATTTCAACTGATAAGTGTTGATGGTTACCTGATCGCCTAGCTCTCAACACATGCATGAAGGTTCCTTGGTGGTATCAATGTTGATTTGCATATATAAATATAAAATTTGCTCAACTACAACTAAACACAGTACAATCTACACCAAAAAGACGCAAGAAAGTTAGTCTACTTCAACGAAAAGTTGGGGTTGACCTGCTAATCTTGTTTTGACTTTCTTTCACAAATAAAGAATGTGTTTACAATAGTACAATACAATATTAAAACAAATGGTATTTAATATTCTTTGAATAAAAAACTTTACCTATTTAATTAAAATGGTCTTGTTCAGGTTGACTTGTTTAACCAGTTTAGATAAACGGGTCAACCCGTCATCTGATCTAGTTTAATGAGTCAAATTGTCATCTTTTTTAGTTAGACGAGACAACCCGCAATCATGGCTAGTTAAATGGTCCAACCTGCATCCTGTCTAGTAAAATGGGTCGACCCATTTATGACCCATTAAACCCAATTTTTTACAACCCACAAATTCGATTAAAAAGTTTACACATTAATTATCACTTACCATCTCATTTGACAAGTTTAGATAAATGGGCTAAACAGGTCGTATTCCTATTACAAAATTTTACGTGTGTGCAGGTTAGGGCTGGCGAACTTGACACAAATAAAACTACTAATTTTGTTTGGGTTTAACAATTCAACCCATAAACCAGCAACCCATTACTCAAGAAATTCTCACTCGGATTCTTGACAGCTTTTAATCCACTTGGTCACATTTCAAACACACCAATTTAATATCCATTTCATATAATGAATAACCAAAATAATCAAACACACATATTAACATGTTTTACCCTATATGAGCATGCTTTAAAAGGGAATTATTATGGAAAAAAAGTATTTTAGCAAGTTAATCTTGACAAGAAAAACAACATTACCTGATCGTTTCTAGAGAACACAGATTTTTTTGAGCATGTATTGTTCTTTTCGTTGCAACAGTTTTTCTATGTTTTCTAGTAATTAAATAAAATTAGCTTAAAAGAAGTATAGAACCAAGTATGAAACCTGAACGGGATCATTAGATTCTTTCTTCACCAATAAAGTTGCTGCCCACATAAGTAAAGACAAACTAAAATAAACCTTATTTATGTATTCTGCTAATTGATCAAATTTATTAACTACTAAAAGATACAACTTCGACAGGAACTATTATTTTAATCGCAGTTTGAAATAGGCATGTAATTGGAAAATGTAAACATGTAGGGTTTCGAGTTAAAATTTTTGCGTCATATATCAAGCATAATGATGCCAGTTAGACATTCAAGAGCGAACTGAAGAAAATGCAATAAACAATTCATGTAAATAATCAACATTTTAGACGTCGAGAACCCTCATATTTTCTATTAAATTGCAAATACAAAACTAAACAAATACCGAGCAAAATTGTAAACTTGTAAACTCAACAATCAATGGTCACAAATCAAAGAAACCCTTGTGTACCTGATGAGAACGAATATGATGAGGAATTTCAAGTTGTAATACAATCAAAAGAAACAATTTTTAGGAATGTACAATAATACATTCTTAATATACAATCAAAATCATTGTAACAAAGCACACTCGGCATTATAGAATTTGCTTACCATCACAGGTTTGACATACGATTGTTGTTCTTCACTCTTGATTAGCTCATACCTAAAATAATTGGCTGGTACCGAACATCCCTATAACAAAAAAATTGGCAGCCTCAAAGAAAAAACCACAACTTATAGAAGTAATTAGTTGATCTAATTAAAAAAGGTCAGAGCATGATTCATGTGGTCAGACTAATGAAGTTAAAAAAAATTACTTCTATTATTGGCATGAATTAATGTGGTCAAGCTACAATTCAAAACAGACATGAAATTCAAAATTCTACACATTTAGGTAGCGTTTGGTATGCATGAATGGTGGACAGAATGGAATGATCCATTGTGAGGGAATGAAGAAAAGTGTGTTTGGTTAATCAAAGGAATTGAATGACCCATTACCTAGTTCATTCCTTCCCTCTTTCACCCTACATTACCTCCACCATCCTCCTACCACCACCACCCACCATCATCAACATTAACCACCCATCACCACCATCGCCACTGCCACCAACCACCACCACAGCCGTTCACCGCCACCACCACCAACCATCGCCATTAGTGCCAACCGCCCACCACCGCCACCCGCTCGTTGCCACCATCAACCGTCACCCCTGCCCCTCACCACCACCACTTACCGCCCACTCCCACCACCGCTACCGCCACCACCCACCCCAACACCACCACCAACCACCATTATCTCTCATCACACACCACCCACCCCACCACCACCCCCATCACCGCCCACCAATGCCATTACTGCCACCTACCTCCCACCACCACCGCCACTCACTACCGTTTTAATTTTATTTTTTCTTTTTACCCTGCATACCAAACTACGCAAAGTAATCATTTCATTCCCATGTGGTAACCAAACATTTCATTGGAATGGTAATAACCTATTCCATTTCTTTGTCCATTCCATTACCACGTTCATTCCATTCCATTACTTCATACCAAACAGAACATTAGGGTTTCAATTTTATATTATAAAGTCAAATTAGAGTTTATACAGTGGATGAAATTTAATGATTCAAGTAGATAACGGAGCAAGGTTAATAACATACCTTAAAATAGATCCAAATAAGAACAACGTAACTGCTAAATTATGAGACCCAATTTCGATTGAATAGTAACAAACACGAATTCAAGAGCTTTTGTGAGAATTGAAGAACAAAGAAACCGTCAATTGAGGAATACGAGTGAATTTGGAAAGTATATTTACGGTAAGTGAACAAAAACGGGGTAAAGAAAAACTATGCCACGTGGGTTAAGGACAGACCAAATAGATGACAAGTGGCACAATATCATTTTTATTTATTATAATATTAGATATATATATTCAGATTATATCTTTTTGTGTTTTGGTTCACTGTTTCTTATCGAATTAACTTGAATTTTATTGGTGTGTTATGTCATGGCGTTTTGTTTGAATATTTGGTATTAATATTATGGATTATGTATTTTGTTTGATGGTGTCATGTCTTTTTTTGTTTTTTGATAATATTTGGTACAAAAGTTTTAGGCCTAATTATATTTGTTTTGGTCACGGTTAACCGACCCATAACCGATTCGTTATAACCATCAAAACCGATTAACCGAAACCGCCATAACGGATCGGTTATGGTTATGGTTTTCTATTAACCGCCATGTTGGTTATAGTTATGGGTTTTACCAAAACCCGCCTCAAACCGTCCCATGCACACCCCTAATGGATATACATGGTGTGACGAAAGTAAGGTATCAAATTATACTAAAGACCATCCTCGTACAGAATTTGAACCATCACACAGATTATTATATTAGTTGGAAAAGAATTTTGTGAGTGTACGAAATTATAACAGTTTTGAGCAATGTATACTTCACATCTACAATCTTGTATTGATGTGTTACATAGTTTAACTTTGGTTTGAAAAAATCCCAATGAACAAAATGACTTGATAACACAAGAACCACCAACACTTGCCACCACAACCTAACAAAGGTTAGGCAAGACTCAACTTGATACCGGTAGATGCTATATAGCAATAGTGCGAAAGCCACTACCAACAGTTAACGCCTTAGATCAATAGTGAGCCTCGACAAAGCAACACCTAACATGAGGTAAAACTGGTAATCATATGATCTTTATACAAGTGACAACGTTCTTGAGAGAACGTGTCACATAGTAAGAAATGTTAAAAGATGCTCATTATAATTTATAAATATACTCTTTCTTTATCTCACACTAAGGGGGTGTTTGGGATTCCTTATTTAAGGTAAAAAGACCTTTTTATGATAAGTTGAAAAGGTCTTATGACTTTCTAATAATGACTTTCTAATAAGGAGTTTTCAAAAAAGTGTTTTTATTAACATATGACAATAAGTTGTTCTTTAAAATGTATTTGGTTTATCTTTTTGATTTAAATGACCAAAAAAGACATAAGTTAGCAATGGGTGGAATGGAACTTGGAAGGTGTAATGAGTTTTATAATCCTAAAAGGAGATAAGTTAGCAAACTCTAACTTATTGAAAACCCTTATTTTAGTCTTGTTGACAAGGAAAAATGGAAAAGACCTTATGTGTTTCCAAACACTTTGTTAACACAAAAATGACTTATTCAACCATTATAAGTCATAAGGAGAGGAAAATAAGGAATCCCAAACACACCCTAAAATCTATGTAGCAACAACTTATTATCCTTTTAGTTTTGTAGAAATATTCATTGTTATAAAGATTGTAGTATCGGTCAAAAAAACTAAAATGTAAAACTGTTGTTAAATAACTATAATAATAATATTATATAATTTATCTAACAAAGCTAATGGTTTCTTAGTTATAATTTGTTGTAAATTTTTGTGTTATCAACATATATTTTAGTATATTCAATTGACTTGTTGAGCGAGATAAAAATGTTTGTGATTAATCGAGTTAGGTGCGTGACAATGCATGCTCGTTCAAAACTAATATTATTTGGGCCTTATCATTGGTCTTACACATGGGTTTTTAAGTTGTTAATGCTTGGGCTCAATTATAATGTAAAGTGGGCTTCTAATTATTGATTTAGGCTCATATGGGAATTAGTTTTGGTTTAAACAAGCCGATGTTATAAAATGTAAAAAGCACTCGATCGAATATTTTGTTAATAAGGAATATACACATGCATACAAAAGAGACGGTTACAACATCCATCGATTTTATATACACTCGTAGATTTTTTAAATCCAAGATTTCCAAGATATAATTCTCTGTTTAATTTGATAAATAATCGTATGTTACCCGGCCACAAATAAGTTTATAGTGATTACAAGATTAAGAAAATGATCCGGCCATTCAGCTTTCAATTTCCTCATATCTACAGTGCATACATAGTTTCAGATTTATTTAATTTTTTGATTTTAGGTTGTAGACTACAATATACACAACATACTTTACGTGTCAAAACAAAAATGTCACAATCTCATTGGATTACAAGAGCATTAACTAATGTTTTCAAATACTTTCACGGCAATAAAATAATCAGATTTAAGAAGTAATCAAAAGTTAATAACGACATAAAATAAAGTCACTTTGAAAGTTTAGTAGCTTCTAAATTATTTGTTAAAACAAAATGTCACTATCTCATTGGATTATCAGAACATTTAACTAATGTTTTCAAACACTTTCACAACAATAAAATAATCAGAGTTTACGAAATAATTAAAAGGTAATAACATAAGATAAAGTTAGTTTGATTCAGTCTCAAAAGATTTAAATTTAACTATTTAAAGCAACAATGCTAAACAACGTGCAAAAACTACAGGTTCACTTATAATTTAGACACAAACCTTGTAACTTACTCTAAAGTACCAAATTAAGAGGATGTCACAAATATGCTGTTTTTTTAACGTATACATATTTCAGGCAATGTTTTTATTTGGCAAAATCTTCATGAAATACACAAACAAATTACAGGTGTACACTTTATAGTTATAGTTTATACCGATAATTAGAAAGGTTTTATAGCGTACACACTTCATTCACTTTGTAAGTTTAGAAAAGAATCAGATTCTTAGAAAATATATAAGGGAAGGTTAATGTACAAATAAAATTAACGTGCTAAACGTGAGAATCAAGTAAAGTACTTATATATACAAGTAGCGTAACTATGTAATTATATTATAGAGTAATTACGGAAAACAAAACCAAATCCAAAGTGATCGGGTGAGAAGATTAATATACCACTTATCATGAGTAATTTTCAAAAGATAATGACAACATGCCTATAATAAAACATATGCGCAATTTTTAATAGGTAAAACAAATTGTAGTATTTTAACTTACAATGTCTGTTAACTTGTCTTTTTAAACAACAAAGTGTCGACACCCGATTTACATGTAACATCCCGTTTTTCGGGTTTCGGTTAATAAATGAACGTATGGGTTATTAGGAGTTGGGCTAGTGTTGGGTCAAATGAACATGGGTTATGGACTTGGGTTATGAAAGAAAGAGGAAATGACCATGGGCTTAGGCCCATGATCCATATATATATAAACACTTAATACCCATTTTCATTCATTCACACATATTCCATACACCTCTCAAAACACACACTTAAGCTCTCTCTCTCTAGCCGAAATATAGAAGAAGAAACGGATCCTGACCCAAGGTATGATAGTATTTTGTTGTATGAGTTTAAATCCGTGAGATATAAACACGAAACGACGAGCCGACACCGTTAAACCGTTTAAGTCACGAGATCCGGGTGGAATCGGGTATAAACCGAACCTATGATGAGCTTAGGGGTCACCCTAGCTCAGATCTGGATCAAACGAGACGAAAAACGGTGGAAAACGAGCTAGATCTCGTTTTTCCGGTGAAACAGCGTTTTTCCGGCGGCGGCGCCGGAAAGGCGGCTGGTACGAGGTTAGCGTGTCAGATAATGTTTCCGACATTCTCTGACCTAACCCTAATTCGCTAAGGGTAACTAGCGAAGTAGATATGATTCGCCAGCCGATTCGCTAAGGAAAGATTAGCGAACTGGCATGCAATTCGTTAAGGAAATAAGAGCGAACTAGGCCATTCGCTAAGGCCATTCGTTAAGAGAGGGACGAACGAACCCCATTCGTTATAGGGTTCATTCGTTGACCGGATCAGTTCGTTAAGGTTCAATTCGCTAAAAGGACCAGTTCGTTAAGATGCTTGATTCGTCACAAAGGCATATTCGCTATAATGGGTAATTCGTTATGAATTCCCATTCGTTAAGGACTGAGTGACGAATCAGAACTTTGAAAGAATGACAGAATGGTCCTGGACTTAAAAAATAATGATTTAATTACAAAGAAGCCCTTGGATTTTATGTAGCAAATTATTTAATGATTCAAAATCCTAATGGAAAATGTGTTAAGACTGTTAATGAAAATAAAATTTTTCCAAGCTGACCTGCCAGCTTAACCCCAGCCAGGGGCTCTGCCCCTTGGACCCCGCTAGGGGCTGCCGCCCCTAGAACCCCGCTGCCAGGGGCGCTGCCCCGGACCCTCGTTCGTTGAGGGTAATAATTAAACTAGAAAGACGATATGTGTAGTGATAGTTTACTGAAACGTTAATTATTATACAGTTAGTCGTGCACAGCTCAAGAAGGGAATAACAGTAAATGGTGAACGCAACCACATTGAGTTGAGTTTCTAGCCCCACTTCCTTGTTATGTTTTCAGGGCTGTGTGCATACTCGATGTGATAGTTAATACACTTACCTTAAGTGGTAAGTGTATGCCTTGTATGTTTTATGTATGATGATTGATTGACGGTGCGTGAACGATTTTCGGATATTGCATGTACCGTCAGGTGGTAGCTAAAGATGTGATTGCTATGTATGATGTAAGATAAGATGCATGTATGAATATATATGATGTGTGCATAATGTACGTATGATATGTTAATGGTACGTGAACGCTCTTCGGAGATTGCACGTATTGTCAGGAAAAGCATTTAAGAACATGTATAGTATGAAGCTATGGATGAAGGGTACCGGGCTCTAATAATATCCGAGGATGAAGGGTACCGGACCCTAATAATATCCGAGGATGAAGGGCGACCGGACCCTAATAATGTCCGAGGATGAAGGGTACCGGACCCTAATAATATCCGAGGATGAAGGGTGACCGGACCCTAATAATATCCGAGGTATGTAGGGTGAAACACCCTTTATAATGTATGGTTAGATATGAATGTGTATGGACGATTGTTGATCATGATATGTATGTAATGCGTACCTTCGGGCACGTATATGTGTATGAAAAGTAAGTTATGTGATTAACTAGAACTCACTCAGCGTAACTGACTTTTAGTATGCACGTAGGCAAATAGGTTGAGGCAGCTTGCGTGACTGAAGATACATGGCATGGAATCGAAGATACTGGCATCTCGAGGAAATGTTGTGATGTTTTAAAGACTATGTTTTGTTTTAATTGTCTACGAACGTTTTATAAGACATGATTTGAGGGTTATGTAAAATGTTATGGTTGAAGTTTTATTATTCTGCGAAAGTTTTTATTAACTCTGATATTTAGAACTGCGTTTATGAGTAAATCCAACTTCCAAATGTGAGGTACCGGTAACGGGGCCTTACATTACCCTGATAAATTGATTGCGTTTTCGTTTAAAGAACATAACATGATGACTTGGCCCATTCATTCACATAGAAAGACCTTCACAACAAGGAAAACCTTCTGATTCAATCCGAATCAAATTTTTATAGCGAGACTCGAGCCCTCGATTCATATAAAAATAAACCATTGGATGACTTCTACACCACGTTACCATCAATATAACTTTGAGAATGAGATTGAAAACAACATGGATTACTTGCTTGAAATATACTCTTTTAACGAGAATATTATTATAGTTTGTTTAGAGCAATTTTATATGTTTACACTTTGCAAACTTGTTGCTAACAAATTATTATTTTATTATTATTATTAGGGATAATGAAAAAAAAAAAAGAGACTATTTTACTAATAACATTCATTGACTAACCCCTCTAAACCAAAAATACTCAAAATGATCATTTTTTAAATTGTCGGATACAACAAATTAGAACTGACATCCGACAGATTTATCTGACACACTTCTGTTTTCAAACCAACCACATCTAAACACGTATACGCCTAAACCATTGGCCAAATCTATTCTGTCGAGGTTCACATCTATTATGCCGGGCTCCATTTTCGTATGATATATTATTCCGTCGGGACCGACATAGTAGATACGAAGCCTGACGGTAAAGATCAATGGACAACTATTTAAGGGTATACGTATCTAAATGTTGTTGGTTTGAAAATGAAACAGTGTAAGTTAGATTCGTCGGATATCAGTTCCAATCTGTTGTATATGACAATTTAAAAATGGACAATTTTTTTATATTTTTAGTTTGAGTGTTTAGTTAGGGAAATTTGTTATTTAAAAGGGCTATTTTAGTCATTAACCTTATTATTTACTTATTATTTTATTATTATTATTATAACCAATGACTCATCACTTTTTATATAATTTAAAAAGATTCTGTTATCAGGTATCATCATCATCATCATCATCATCAATATCTTTTAAAATCTTCAACTCATAAAACCCCAAACAATCCGCCGGCTACCACCGTACACCGGCGCCGGAAAAAAAATGCCGATAACTCTTAACCTCCATTCCTTCTTCATATTATCATCCACTTTAATCCTCATCATCTCCACACTAACAACTTCATCATTTCTCCAGCTTCCTTCAGTCAGTTACACCTCAAACCCTAACCCTAATAATAATAATAATAATAATAATACCATCTCCGTCACCGAATTCGGCGCCATCGGCGACGGCATCCACTACGAAACCGTACCAATCCAGACCGCCATCGACGCGTGCTGGTCCGCCGGCGGCGGCCGCGTGGTGTTCCCGCCGGGGAAGTACTTAACGGCGACGGTGTGGTTGAAGTCCGGCGTGGTGTTGGAGGTGCAGAAGGAGGCGACGGTGTACGGCGGGACGAGGCTGGAGGATTATCCGGAGGAGAGAGAGCGGTGGTACGTGGTGGTGGCGGAGGACGCGGAGGATGTGGGGATAACTGGTGGTGGTGAGATTAATGGACAAGGGTTGGAGTTTGTGGTGAGGTTTGATGACAGGAAGAATGTGATGGTGAGTTGGAATCAGACGGGCGCGTGTGAGGGCGATGAGTGTCGGCCGAGACTGGTTGGGTTTATTAATTGTAGGAATGTTAGGGTTTGGGATATTCGGTTGATTGAGCCGGCTTATTGGTGGTTAGTCTGTCTTCTTTCTAATTGTTAATATTTGCTATATCTGCACACACACATTTGAGATTTGAGTTTGAAATATGTATATTGACTGTGTCATTAATGCTGCTCAATAAACATAAGTAACACATCGTTGAAGTGTTATACGGGCCATTTGATTAGGAGAAACAATGTGGACCGTATGACAAGAAGTAAATATTGTCATACGGGCTGTATAGCGAGAACTAACTATGGTTACAGGGGCCATATGACATGAGGAAATCTGTCGTACGGGTCGTATGACAAACATCAGGAATTTGAATTTCCTTGTATGTCAGAAACCTCATACGGGCTCTTAGATTTGCCTTTTATATGACTCGTATAACCATTTTCTCCAAAGTCGTGCAGCCCGTATGACCATATTTTTCATGTCGTACAACCATTTTTCACTCAATCATACGGCTCGTATGACGAAGTTTCGCCTTTGCATACATCTCGTATGATGTGGCAGGTTCTAGTGTGCGCATTCAATTTGACATCATACGGCTAATATGAACATTTTTCACTCTACAATATCCGTTTTGACTTTTTTCCACCCTATCATAAGGCTCGTATGATGTGGCTGGTGTCTAGAGTCAATTTGACATCATACGGCTAATATGACCTTTTTCGCCCTTTTCATATAGCCCGTATGACTATTGTTTGCTATGTCAAACAGCCCCGTATGATGTGGCTGGCTCGGGTGTGCGGAGTCAATTTTACATTATACGGGCTGTATGACCATTATTTGCCCTATCATAAGGCGCATATGATGTAGTAGAATCTAGTTTACATAGTCGATTTGACTTCATACCAACCGTATGATGTGGCATTCTTTGGTGTGCAAAATTGATTGGACATCATATGGCCTGTATGATATGATAGACTGTCTATTATAGACCTATTGGTTACACTATTGGGAATTGGGATTGGTGTTTCTGTATATTACATTATTACCTTGTACAATTGGAATTGGTACTGCTAATCTGCTACTGATTTCGAATCAATCCTACAAATTTCATAAGTTGTAATTCATGATGTTATAATTGCAGCTTGCATTTGGTGCAATGTGATAACACCTACATTCATGATATGTCAATCTATGGAGATTTCAACACTCCAAACAACGACGGAATTGACATAGACGATTCAAACAATACTGTAATCACAAGATGCAACATCAACACCGGAGATGATGCCATCTGCCCCAAAACATACGATGGTCCTCTCTACAATCTCACTGCAACAGATTCTTGGATATGAACTAAATCCTCTGCTATCAAATTCGGTAGTGCAAGTTGGTTCGATTTCAAAGGGCTTCGTTTTGATAACATCACCATTGTAGACTCTCATCGTGGACTTGGATTCCAAATACGCGATGGAGGTATGACTATTACCACTATGTTATCTGATTATTGTGTTTTCATACAACACTTATTAGTTTTTAGTGTTAGCTTTATTGGTTAGTTAAAATTTTTTTTTTTTGAACTACCAACTAAGTAACGCCGGGTACTCCGTACGCGGCCCCCATTGGCTAAAGGTAGCCCGAGCCGGCCACTAGTCCGGACGGACGGAGCCCCTAGCGGTCCACCAATTGAGGGATTCCCCGGATAAAACCCGACCGCCACGCCCGCCAAATGACACGACAGCGGGAAGCCGGTAAAACCGGGTGACATCAGGACTCGAACCCTGACAAGCCAGGGTCATCCCTCATATCTCCCATATAAATTGGTGATAGTGAGGTTTGAACCCCCTACCTCTCACTTGTAAAGTGAGTGCTCTACCATTGAGCCACATCCAACTTATTATTGGTTAGTTAAATATGTTAGTTAATTATGGAAAAAAGAATATCAAAAATTTTAAAAAGTAATAAAACAGAAATATATCATAAAAAGTTGCTTTTCAAGAGTACCGCAGATCCATCTTTGTTGTAAGATTCAAAAGGTAATAAAAAATAGCTTTTTAAGAGTTCTGTAGATCCATCTTTGTTTTAATATTATATATATTGTAGACATGAGTGATAATGAGATTTAAGTAGGTTTAGCGGTTCAGTTTTTGAACCAATTTTTTCCCTTGTTCAAAATCATTAATTTATGTAAACTTTTTAAAACGGTAAACATGATTCATGATTATAATACATATGCATATCTACATATTCTAAATAAAAATATGTATAAATAGTAAAAGTTACCATACCTCAAATCGTATAGTTTGGACCTCAACCCGGGTTTGAACAGTTTGGTTAGTTTCAACTGTTTTTTATTATTTTTTGATCGTCTTGATCACACACACACCGTTTAATTATTTTCTAAGTTCATTATATGTTCTTGTTTTTCAGGAAATGTAAGCGATATAACATTTTCGAACATTAACATAACTACCAGATACTATGATCCATCATGGTGGGGTCGGGCCGAGCCGATCTACGTAACAACATGCCCACGAGACAACACTTCGAAAACAGGTTCAATCTCCAATCTACTTTTCGTTAACATCACTGCCACTTCAGAAAACGGGGTGTTTCTGTCCGGGTCAAAACATGGCAGACTTGTTAATCTGAAGTTCTTGAATGTGGACTTTAACTATAATCGATGGACCGATTATGATGATGGGTTCGTTGATTACAGACCGGGGTGTCAAGGCTTGGTTAACCATAGCTCGGCTGGGTTCATGATGGAACACATTGACGGGTTAGAGGTTGAAAATGTAAATATGAGATGGTTCGGGGACCGTGTGAGAAATTGGAATAATCCTTTGGATTTTAGGCCCTCAACTGTTGATAACATTTCTTTGGTTAATTTCCACTCCAATTCATACGGACAATAAACATGGTAAAATAATGGTATTTATTTCATGAAAATTTATATGCACTGCTTGTAAAGTTTCATACTTTCATGAGATTAAGAGAAAGTTTGGATTTTTTATAAACTTATCATTTACAGATTTGATTATGTTTATTGTTCTTCTTACTCACTGTTATGAGTAAACGGAACAGGCATTTCCGCTTAATCGGTGTATACGTTTACACAAGTAATCATTTAATTCACTGTTTAGCAAACTTACGCGTCATTTAAGCTAACAGCAATTGCAAATCAGCTGCTATACCACTTCTGTTAGCAAAGTTCAGCTCGTTAGATTATAAGAACTAAGAAGTTGGCCTTAAAAGATTAGATGTCTATTACCTGGGCTATAACATGTTAAAGGTTAGTGTTCGTTTAAACGAGCCAACAAACAAGCCACGAGCGAGCCAACCTTGGCTCCCTTTTAAACTAGACCGATTTGAAGTGGGCTTTTTTTGAGCAAGGTTCAAGCCACAAGACGTCATAATTCCAAGAGGCTTCTCTCTTTCTCCTCCACACTCTTTGTCCTAGCCGACAATCTCTCTCTGTGTTTGTGTTGCACCGTATCTCTGCTTCCTCTCCCACTCTTTGTCCTAGCCGATTATCTCTCCATGTGTGTTTGTTTTGTATTCCATCTCTACTTATATACACTTGTACATAGATGAGAGGTGTATATAAGTCTCATAATGTTGTATAACTAGCTAACGTGATCATTAGAAGGTGGTCTTGAGGCTACAGCATCGAGGGCCTTCTAATGGATTTGTTGCATTGCATGTTGCAACTCTGCTTCATATTCAAAAACGTTAGATTTGGTCCACATCATTTCATAATCCGACCCGTATAATCGTCGCTTTAACAGTTACAAAATAAACTGTTAAATAATGTATCAAATATTTACAAACCAATAGAAAAGTTAAACAAAGGCTTAAAAGAACCGGACTAAGCCCATCATGAGCCCATGTACTTGACAATTTTTATAACAGCTGGACTGGGCTCTTGAAAGTTGAAGCATGAGAAAAGCCCACATGGTAGTGGCCTACTGGTTCAGACTGAGCAAATGCCAATCAATTTGGTCCTACACAAAACACCTCTTTATATTGTAGGGCCGATTGAGTCGGTCGTGCTTCTTCATATACATATTTCTTGTGACATTATTTATTGGTATTCATAATTACTCGAGTCAATTTAATTTTAGCTGTTTACATAAGTATATGGACATTCTTTATTTGCTAATATAAAAAATCTAGTTGAGGTGATCATATAAATATGAAACAATAGAAATAAAAAAATAATAATCATGTTTTGATAATCTTTTTGTGTGTGAAACTATCTTCAATCAATTATTTATTACTATTACTAGTACTAGTATGAGAAATAGTTGACCAAAGTCATATGAAATCAATCATAACCATTTTTTTTTAACTGCAAATTTTTCATAATCATGTAACTTTTGGTCGTTTTTTATTGCTACTACTACTATTATTATTATTATTTAAAAACACACACACACACACACATATTTTCTAGCCTCAAATAAACACAAAACCTCTTTAATCTTAAATGAATGAGTAGTTAGCTAGCTATATACATCTAAAAAAAGGATCTCTCCAAACTACTATATTTGTCTATTTTCACCAATCCATATAATTAGACCCATAATCATGTTTGTCTTATGATTCTATTAAACAACCCCACCCCACCCCACCCCACCCCACCCCACCTTACTACACACACATTTCTTTCCCATCAAGTGAAAACTTGGGTTGTTCTTTTACCACTTTACCCATGCCACATTCCTTGTTTACCACTTCTTCAAACACTCCAATTTGGTGACATATTACATACTTTGTTGCAAGTTTTGTAGCGTATTTGTGGTACTTGCTAGAGAATATGAGTACAATTATGGATTGGATATTGGTATTATATTGCAAGAAATTATTTTGTGTCCTTTTGGTAATAACCATACCAAACAAAGGAATAAGTTAGGTATTTTGAGGTGTAAGACAAATATATCATGCCTTTTATTATCCACACGAGGGAAGGGACGGGAGGGTACAAACCTTATCTTTACACCAATATATGTGCACGTATTTTTGCATTTATGTACCATTTTTCTTAATATTTTACGCAAAAGTTGGTGTGTGACATTCAATAACCCTATTAAAATTTGCCTATCCTTTTTATATACATTTAATTGATTGTGTTAGTTGGTTGTAGTTTCATTAAACATAAAATTCTTGATGATCGGTAGTCTTTTAATTCAAATTTTGTTTTTTTTTTTGTGTGTTTGAATTGGTTCTTATATTATATTAAGTATTTTCATTTGAACATAAAATGCTTGCAAATAAAATTATTTTAATGAGATTTATTATTGACTTATTTCTTTATTTCTCTATTACTAATTACTAAATGGCTTCTAGCCTATTAGTTTTGGTGTGTGTATGACGGTGTTGTTCTTTATTTGATTTAGGGTTCAAGTTACATAATAGTAATAATTAGTAATAATGTGGATCTAAGAATGGACTATTGTGTGTGAGAGTTCAACCTTATTTTTTCTTTTTTTTCTCCTTTTTTAAAGAAAAAAGTTATGTAAAGGTTTAAGAAAACTACATTGTGTTCCGTTTAATAACTTATAATTTCATGATTTGCCGTTAAATAATAATAATAATAATAATAATAATAACAACTTCATGATTTAAATATTAGCTTTAATAATCTAATCTAATATATATATTTGGATAACGAAAATTATTTTATTGTTAACAATTATTGAATGAAATTTTTTCTTTTCTTATTTATTTATGTTTCATACACTATTGCATCGTCATATTATTTATCATCTCTTGTTTGACTCATTTTTCACCATAGTTATGAATGGGAAAAAATTTTAAAGTCACATACAAGACCTTAAATAACTTATTAGCACAAAAAATAATTCCTATAATAAGAATGATGATTAATCCTCGTTGATTTTTCTATTAAACTATGTAACTAATTGGTTTAACATCATTTTCCGGCTTTCAATGTCTAGGTGTTGATTACGAATATGAGTGATTTGAGATATAGCACGAGTATAAGATTTGTCAAAGGAAACCTAACTCATCAGACTAGTTGTTATGTGTTGTTTAATCATACGAGGGGACCGATAGCTAAGCTTAATTTACAACTCATATTATGAGCCTAGGGCATTTTGTCTTGAAGCAGCCAGTGATTTACAATCATCATCCCTCCTTAGGTTTAGATTAATGATGTTTAATTAGTGTTCACCATGAAATCGAACATTAGGTCAAATTAATGATAAGATATGAAAACAACGTATTTTTATATGGCATGACTAGTGTCGTCTATGATATTTCGGGTGCCCCATACGAGTACTAAAAAATACCCTTATATATGAAAAATACATATATTAAAAAATTGACGATAATTGTTATCGAACTTGTCTACTATGGGTTTATTGCTTAACCATACTTGAATTCTCAATTCTGAATTACCGTGCTACCCAAATTTGTTATTAGTTTGATTACTATTAGGGTCTAAAAATTGTATATTGTGTAGAGTAAACTTTACAGTTATAGAAAAAGGTTTGTATGGCTATATACATACAAGAATTGCTCATCGGCCATCTCTAAGTGTAACTATATATTTTACACATATACAAATAAAAAAGAATCAAAGTTTCGAGCCCCTTCTTGATTAGGGGGCTTCAACTATGAGTCTATGACCGAGCCCAGTTATTATTGATAGCAGACCCGCGCATAATTTTCTATCATAATAGGTATAATAGGTTAAGAATAATCAAATCAAGATTTATAGTTTGATAAGGTGGTTGGGAACCTAATAATTGATATTGTGTGGCTTAAAATTTAAAATTTCACAATGGGTCATGAAAAGTGATATGTATTTATGAGAGATTGTAACTTAAATGACAATTAGACCCCTTAATAATATATGAAAACTAACTCACCTGGACCATAGGATGGTTTTGGGGGTGGGGTCAAAACTAAAAAAGTTGATGTCAACAAGGTTGTAAAGCATTCAAACTTCCAAAAAGCAAAAACGAGTATCACTTGTTTGTTTATATGCAAATCATGCCTCAATTAACGACTTTTAGGCAACCAAGTTCAAATTTGTTGTCACATTTTCAACTTCACCTTAATGTTTCTCTACCTACTCATTTTGGTGTCACTAAAGTTTTTCTATATATGAAACGTTCAACCGTATTATTATCAATGCTATCAAATATTTTAGTGGACCATTGGACCATATATTGGTGCGAGGTTAGACCGGCAATTTTTTTCTTGGTATAAATTAAAGCAGGGTCGTCCCCGAGCTCGTGCAAAATATAATTATTTATTAAGCTCGTGCAAAATATAATTATTTTTAATAAATTTGAGATTAAATGAATTATGTAATTAAGTTTAAACATTAACAATACACTTTTTTAAATATATATAACTTAAAAACAATAAAATATTGGGCCTACCTGGGTGAGCGAGCCCATAGTTAAAGCTATAAAAATACTGAGAAGCCCACTTGAAGGTATCCCGAGTTGGATTGTTCACGAGTCGAGCTAGGGTGAGCTCGGCTCGGCTACACTATTTGAGTGAGTTCAAGTGTTGATTTGACTCGTCTAGCCTACTTGGACTGTTTTCAACTATTGCTTGATTAATGTGCTTTAAGTACTTTATTTGTATAGATGACATAACTATTAGTTTTACAAGCTTTGAATACGTAGACAAAAATAATAGTAATTTTGTTGTTACATATTTTAAACCCTCAAGTCCACAACCTATCAACCACATGATAAAGAGCTCTTGTCCAAGTATAACAAAACAGACAAATAAAATTTACTTATACAATTCATACGAGCCAACAAACAAGCGAACACGCAAGTTTTCCTTGCTTACAAATCAACTCTCCTTGGAACAAGTTTTTCTAGAGCGAGTTCCGAGTCATAGATCATTTAAGCAACCATAGTTGCAAAAGTCAAAGAAAGTCAAAGTTTCGAGAAATACCCTCTTAAGAATCAAATTAGTATCATGTGTATGTGTATATGCATATAATGTGTAAGATCAAAACTCTAAATAGTGGGAAAACAGATTGAGGTTGTATGGAAAGTGAGAAAGAAGCCACAATGTAAATAGTCCCGTGATAGGTTAATAGGTCTAAACACATGGGTCAAATGGGACGAGCTAGGTTCCAAAAATATCGGATATGATTGGAGTTTACCTTTACAATCAACATGTTAGATTCATTTGATGTACTTTTGAGTGAATCTAATTTACTATAAATCGTTTCGATTGTGATCAAACGTACCGTTTTTATAATTTTATATGTATGAAAAATAATGAAAACACATCAAGGGTCATTTAATTGACTAAACTGAAATTTTAATTTTGTTTCTAACATGTTTCAACTTTCTCAAAAAAATCAATACATAATTTATTCTAACCCGTAAAAAAACTCAATCAAAATATAAATTTAGTCTCCCACTCATATTTGTTATCACTACCCCTCATCAACACCACAAAATCCATCACCGCTAACTCGAACGTTGTCGGTTTTCATCCATCCAGATACCGCTCCACTAAAAATATATGCGACTATGAAAGCCTCTCTCTACAACCTGTTTTTATTTTTTGGCTGTATGAACTCATTTTCTAGCAAGAATATCTCAAATAGTATACTACTTTATAAAGATCTTAAATCTTTTAAATACTAAAATGATATTAATTAACAAATGAATTGATTGCATAATATTATAATCCAAGAAGTCAAGAACCAACAACCATGACCACCCCATCACCACCCACGTGTGCATAAACGGCTACAATGTATGCCAATGGCTACAAAATATTTTTATTATAGCTTTTATAATGGTATTAATCTACTAATATAGTAATCTTTCCCAATATAACTGATTTTTGTTATATTTTCTAAAACAAAAAGTATTAATAAATGAGATATGTAACTATGTATACGTGTATTAAAATAAAATACCAGAGAATTTCAGGTGTAGATGTTGACATCATAACCGTAGCCCATTCCCTAAATAAAATAAAATAAAATAAAGACAGAATTACAAATTTTGTCCTTTAAAAAAAGCCAAATTACGGTTCGTGTCCTTTTCTAAGTTTCCTTGCAGGCGGTGTACTTTAAACTTTTTTTTCCTACAAGTTATGTCCTTTACGCTAACTGGGTTAGAAAAACTCTGTTAAATCCCATCACGTGATAAGCATGTGAGTGTAGTTTTGTCTTTTTGCCTACCCTGCAACTTCTTCATCACAAGGGCAGAAACATCCCGCCGGAAAACTCGTCGGAGCTCCGGCATCCATTTCCGGCCACCAAACATCAACATCACTTCAAACCAACAATCCCATCATAACCACCTGTCACCGGAAAATCCAAGCCAGAATACCATATCCGACAACATCAAGATTGGAACCGAGTTTAACCCCACCGAAAAGTTGTACTCCGGTAACATCACCTGCCTTATACCAACAACACATCAAAGGTCATGGGGCATCTGCCACTACAGCCGCTGCTGCCATCTTCCACCACGAACCACTGCCGGAAAACCATTCTTTCTTCTCAATCACCACCACCCACCATATTTGTTACTGATTATCTCAACCCCAATTTCAAAATCCCAGCTCACCTTGAAATGGATTATCTCAACCCCATTCAGTTATCGCAAATCATACCCCCATTACTCTCGTCACTTTAATTTTATCAGAGGAAGGCAGTCACGACCAATCGAAACCCTAATAGAAGTCCATTCACGGTATTCCGGCCAAATAAAAAGCCTAATCGAAGTCCATTCTTCTTATTTTGGCCAAATCGGAACCCTATCGAAACCCATTCACTGTCTTTCGGTCAAATCGAAGATGGAGGAATGCAAAAGAGAAAGGAAGATGGTGAATGGACTGGTTATACGGCAGCGGAGATCGTCAGAGAGATGGTTTACGGCATGGTTTATGGCAGCGGAGATCGTCGGAGCGATGCTTTACGGCAGTGGATATCGTCGGAGGCGATGAAGCCGTGGCTATGAACGTCGGAGCGATGAATAGTGATGAGTGATTTTGGTTATGGGGTTTATTAAATGTGGATTAAGTAATATTATTTTAAAGGTGTAATGGAGGTTTGGGAAAGTTACTGTAATGAATTTTCAAGATCTGCAAAATGAAGGAGTTGCAGGTACAGGTTTAGTGAAACAGTACCTCTACATCATTCCCGGTGGCTAGGGTTAGAAGGATGAGGCTAATGAAGATGAAGAAGATGGATATGATAAGGTTTAGTGGTGGGTTTAGTATGGTACAGGTGAAAAGATGGATATGGTACAGGTGAAACAGAAGCTTAAGATCTGCAAAATGAAGAAGAAGAAGGAGTTGCAGGTACAGGTGAAAAGACAAAAATGCCCTCAAATGCGCCTCACGTGAGGGCATTTAACTGAGTTTTTCTAACCCAGTTAGCGTAAAGGACATAACGTGTAGAAAAAAAAAGTTTAAAGTACACCGCCTGCAAGGAAACTTAGAAAAGGACACGAACCGGTTTTTGGCTTTTTTTAAAGGACAAAATTTGTAATTCTGTCTAAAATAAATAATAAAAAATTCCTTTGGTATGAATGCTACACACCCTATTAATAAACCTGTATGGAATGCATTTATTTTCCATTTATTTTCCATTTATTTTTATTCCATAAACAAACCCATCTCTCTCTCTCTCTTGTTTGGTGAGTTAACTACCTCTTTCTTTGATCCCACAAAAAATAATATTGAAAAAAATATAAAATATATAAAAAAATAAAAAATACACCCCATTTGATTAATCATTATTATTTTATAAGTGTTGTGTTCATTTACTTAAGTTTGCATATCCTCATCTCTGTGTGTGTTTATGTGTAAAGACTATATGGTGAAGTCTTGAAGTTGCTTTTCTTGAGTCTTGTTTTTTCCACCTATTTTAAATATAAAACTACTCAAAAAATTCAACTTTTAATTGAGTGTTTGTGCTTCTTTCTACCTCACACCCATTTTCTTGAATCTTGATATCACCATTGTTTAAAAATTTCACACCTTTTTTATCCCAAATTCTTGTTTCTAGGGTTTCTTGAATGTTTTGAGACAACCCATTTGAATCTGTTGAAAACCCATTATTTTAAAGCCATAAAGTTATAATCTTTTTAGCAAATCAGGGAAGATTTTGGTGGTTTTAGGTGATTTGAGGTAAAACCCAGTTCATTTTGGTAATCTTTTAGTTAATTTGTTGATTTATTTGACATTTTAGGGATAAAGATTGAGTCTTTTTTGGTACTGTTTTTAGGGTTTGAAGAACATGCCTCAAATGGAAGCTGAAAATGGTGATGGCAAGTCAAAGATGGAAGAATATGAAATTATTGAGCAGATTGGTAGAGGGGCTTTTGGGGCTTCTTTTCTTGTTCTTCACAAAATTGAAAAAAAGAAGTATGTAATTTAATTTAATTTATTTTTATTTTTATCTGTGTGTTCTTGTGCTACTTGTTATTATTATTTTTTAAATTGTGACTTGTGTTTTTGATTTAATTCAAAATAAGAAAAGGATGTTTAGTTAATTAGCTGATTATTGTTATTATTATTTTTTTAAATTGTATAACATGTGTGGTTTTATTGAAGGTATGTCATGAAGAAGATTAGATTAAACAAGCAAACAGAGAAGTTTAAGAAGACTGCCCATCAAGAGGTATTTCTTTTGTAGTTTCTGAGAATTAATGACTTCGTCTGTTCTATAGTTGACTTTATTGAAGTCAAACATATTTTGTTTTAATGAAAAATATGTGATTCAAGTTAATACCCTTATGACATCAGAGGACACGGTGGATACATGAATCCTGTAGCAAAATATAAATGTCACCGACAACATCATGATGAATAAAAAATAATTTTATAGAGTTATCTAAATAAGAAATTGAATAATAGGAATTGAATTGATGTTTTCTTATTTAAATGATGTCATTGTGGTATGATTTTATTCTGTGCTAGATATACATTTGACTTTTATGGTCAAACAAGGAATTATCAGACTAAACTAAAAACTGGATCTTTGTTTTGATTTATTTGAAACAAGATGCTAAATTAGTAAATTATTATCACATGTGAGAACTATATTGTTTTTTTTTGTTTTTTCATTAAAGGAATTTTATGTTGATATGGAATTTGATTGGTGATGTTGGTATATAAATGTTAGGCTTGAAAAGAAATGAAACATGTTCTGAATTAATTTTAAAATGCCCCCAAAAAGGAAATTTTAATGGTTAAAACACATTTCATGCTTTGAACTAAAAAAACTTTTATATGTTATTATTGTAGATGGATTTGATATCCCGACTCAATCATCCATACGTTGTGGAGTACAGAGATGCTTGGGTAGATAAGGTAATGTGGTTTTATTTCTGTATTCTTCTTTTGGTTGAGCATAAAGAGTGTTTGGTTTTACTTAGAGCCTTTTATGTATGTATTTATTTTAATATCTTAGTTTTTAGTGTTAAAATTTTTACAAGTTAGTATATTATCTGTAGGCAATTTATTATTATTATTATTATTATTATTATTTTTTATAATTCCAAACGCCTCGAAGTGCCTCACATTTTTAAAACAAGATAGCATAAATGATGCAATATACAAATATAACTTATGTTTATTTTGTTTTATAGGCGGGTATATGCATAGTGACAGCTTATTGTGAAGGAGGAGACATGTAAGTATTTCTTTGTACTTTGAAATTGCAAACCTTTTGACTTTATACATAACTAAAGAAATTTTTTTTTTGAATAATTTTTGAAAATTTTAAACCCCTTAAACGAAAACAAACTAGTGGATATACGTCTAATGCCTATTATTAATAATTTTTTTGTTGAACTCTAGAATTTTTTTTGGTTAAACTCCTTGCAAAAAGAAGTTAAAATGATATTAATCTTTTGGTTTATTAGGGCTGAGCTTATACGTAAGGCTAGAGGAGCATATTTCCCGGAGGAGGTAATTATATAAAAACCTCAAATTTCTTGTTTATTTATTTATTTATGTATATTTGTCGGTTGAATAGAACTTATATATCTTTCTATATATCTTTGTAGAAACTCTGCAAATGGCTCACACAACTATTACTGGCATTGGATTATTTGCATACTAATCGTGTCCTTCATAGGGATTTAAAGGTAACCTTTTTTTCCCCTTTTCCAGTTAATATATATTGTACATTTGTACTTCATACCAAAATAAATGAAACATTTCATTTTATGGCAAAGTATTCTTTGGCTCTTTGCATGAATTATAGTTAAAAAAACTCAGGAAATTTGACCAACAATCAAACGCTTCTATTATATACGTCTCTTTTTGAATATTCCATTTGATATTGAATCCTCAAAGAAGGGCAGGTGGTCCCGCAGGTAACGAAGTTCAAGTATTTAAGGGCAGGTGGTCCCGCAGGTAACGAAGTTCAAGTATTTAGGATCATTTGTACAGAGCGATGGGGAATTAGACAGTGATGTGACCCACCGAGTTCAGGTAGGATGGTGTAGATGGAAAGCAGCCACATGTATATTGTGCGACAAGAGTTTCCCGACTAATCTGAAGGGAAAATTCTATAGGGTGGCAGTTAGACCTGCAATGCTATATGGAACAGATTGTTGGGCCATCAAGAAGGCACAAGTGCGGAAGATGGAGGTAGCAGAAATGAGAATGCTACGTTGGATGTGTGGGCACACAAGGCTAGACAGAATAAGAAACGTTGTGCTTCGCGAGAGATTAGGGGTGGCGAACATAGCAGACAAGATAAGAGAGTGGAGATTGAGATGGTTTGGACATGTAAAGAGAAGACAGACGACGAATCCTGTTAGATCCGTAGAAAACATTACTATAGAGGGGAGGAGGGGTAGAGGACGACCGAAATTGACTTGGGATGAGAGGATTAGGCATGATTTGATAGACCTAAACCTCTCCGAGGACATGGTTGAGGATAGGAATTCGTGGAGAAGTAGAATTAAAGTTAAGGATTTTTAGAGAGAATTGAATACCTTAGGGCTTAGACTTAACTTATTTAGGTCACATACCATAATGGTATTTCCCTTACATATTTTATTATTATTATTATTAGCTTTTATATTGCGGTTAAACTGTGACCTTATTATTAATATTATTATAATTAGTAGTAGTTTTTTATATAACTGTTAAACTTTGATTTCCTTTTTTTTGCTTCATACACATGTTCTTAGAGCCGAGGGTCTCTCTGGAAGCCACCTCTTTATTCCTTTGGATAGAGGTACGGTGTGCCTACATCCCACCCTCCCCAGACCCTACCTATAGCTCTGCTGTCGGTGGGATTTTACTGGGTATGATTGATTGATTGATTGATATATTGAATCCTCACATTCTCATACTTAGAAATTTTTTTGTTTAATTTCAGTGCTCCAACATATTCCTCACGAAAGAGAACGACATCCGTCTCGGTAAGCATGCAATATATTCTCATTAAATTTAAAATTCAATTGGTTTTATTTGGTATTTATTTTTTTAAACTTTTGTGTGAGCAGGTGACTTTGGACTCGCGAAACTACTCAACTCAGAAGACCTTGCTTCCTCGGTAATAAACTTGTTATCAACTTTTAATATCATTTTAATGCTTGTAAAATATATTTTTCTACATGCCATGCCACACTTCTAATTTATATATCATTTTAATTCATTAAAACCTTTATTATTTTGCTTTGACCCATTTACTTATGGGTCAAACTGATTGAAAGTCGCTACACGACTCTTTTTTTATTGATCACAACCCCCCGGACCGTTTTATATTCCAAATTGGATATAAAAATATGCGTGGGCC
Source organism: Bidens hawaiensis (assembly GCF_021521415.1). Taxonomy (NCBI): domain Eukaryota; kingdom Viridiplantae; phylum Streptophyta; class Magnoliopsida; order Asterales; family Asteraceae; genus Bidens; species Bidens hawaiensis. The sequence goes on from NW_027494394.1 coordinate 75,622, forward strand.
AATACAATCCGTCCCGGTCATTTTGACCCGAGACAAAAGTCAACAACTTTTTTTCAAATTATAATATTTTCTTTGGCTATTGAATCTATAGGTTGTCGGCACCCCGAACTACATGTGTCCCGAACTCCTCCTTGCAGATATTCCTTATGGCTATAAATCAGATATATGGTCCCTTGGTAAGCACACAATAATCCCAATCGCCTTAAAAGACTCAACCTTTATTTTGCTTTGTTATTTTTGACACTTAAGTTAATAACCATGTCTTTTTGCTCTTTCCATCATCTTAGGTTGTTGCATGTTCGAGATTTGTGCGCATCAACAACCATTTCGAGCTCCTGTAAGTTCCTTTTGGATCTAATGGTTGGGTAACCGGTTAAAACATGTGAGGTTGGGTTGACCCAAAACGCTATATGCTCATAATTTAAATTTGTAAAAAGATAGTGTTTCAAATGTGATTTCTAGTGAAAGGTGCAAAACTATCCTTTTTAAGACAGTTTCTAAATCAAAGTTACCTATTTGCCATTAATCGTGTGCTACGAAGATCCTTATTTTGACCTTTTGAAGGATATTTTCGGTATTTAGCGCCTTTGATTCCGTTAAAAGTGCAAACTTTTCCTTCTTTAGAAAGTTTTCAAGCCAAGTTTATTTATTTTTCTTTAATTGCATGCTTCCAAGATCCTTATTCAAGACCTTTTGAAGGGTGTTTTCGGTATTTGACATCTTTGATTCCGTGAAAAGTGCAAAATATTCCTTTTTTTAGAAAGTTTCCAAGTCAAAGTTACCTATGTGCCCTTGATCATATGCTTCCAAGATCCTTTATTCTGACCTTTTGAAGGGTATTTACGGAATTTAACGTCTTTAATCCTGCAGGATATGGCGGGACTCATCAACAAGATAAACAGATCCATCATTTCGCCTCTCCCCATCGTTTATTCTTCGACTTTGTAAGTATTTTTTCATCCCAGACTAGTTATATTTTGTTATTATTATGCATGACACGAACGTTTTCTCGTTAATGTTTCAGTAAACAGATTATAAAAACGTTGTTAAGGAAAAGTCCTGAACATAGACCGACTGTAAGTCAAAACATCATAATACAAGTTTTTTTTAATCATTTTTTGAATTTTATCTAATTTTATTATGTTTGAAACTAATAGGCTGCAGAACTTTTAAGACATCAACATTTACAACCGTACCTCCTCAAATGCCACAACCCGTCTAAGGTTTTTCTTCCTGTGAAACCCCCGAATAGCCCGAATAATAAAACCCCTAAAAGACATTCACCCAGGACACTAAATGATGCACATGTTATAAAGCAGAAAGTACAAGTAACAAAGCATCAAGAGAACGGTAATGGTGGCAGGCTGGTTAGAAGTTTACATAACCGAACATTCACGGTTTTGGAAGAAGCAACTGAGACCAAGCGGGTGGACCCCACGAGTTATTCTAACGATAGTGAGGACACAAGTTGTGAGACAACAACAATTGTTTGCAATGGAGACGGGCCCGAAAATTCAGATTCTTTAGCACAAAAACTCAGCACAAGGTCAAACTCGTTGAATCTTTCTAACGAAGAAGAAGAAGTGACAAGTCTTGAACTTTTTCTGAAACTCGAAAAGGATATTATTGGAAATGACAAAAATGATAATCTTGTGGACTGGTTTAGTGAGAAAGGTGAGTCTTTTGATGAAGAAACCATATCGAGTCAAAAAGTCAGCACAAAATCAAGCTCCTTGGATCTTTCTAATGATGAAAAAGAAGTGACAAGTCTTGAAATTTTTGTGAAACTCGAAAAGGATATTATTGGAAACGACAAAGATAATCATGTGGACGAGTTTAGCGAGAAAGGTGAAGAAAACATATCGGGTCAAAAAGTCAGCTCAAAATCGAGCTCGTTGGATCTCTCTAACGAAGAAAAGGAAATGAAAAGTCTTGAACTTTTTGTGGAACTCGAAAAGGGTATTATTGCAAACGACGAAAAGGATAATCTTGTGGACGGGTTTAGTGAGAAAGGCGAGTCTTTTGATGAAGAAAACATATCGGGTCAAAAAGTCAGCACAAAGTCTTCTAACGAAGAAAAAGAAGTGACAAGTGTTGAACCTTTTGTGGAACTCGAAAAAGGTATTATTGCAAAAGATGAAAAAGGTAATCTTGTCGATGGGCTTAGTGAGAAAGGCGGGTCTTTTGATGAAGAAAACATATCAAGTCAAAAAGTCAACACAAAGTCAAGCTCGTTGGATCTTTCTAACAAAGAAAAAGAAGTGAAAAGTGCTGAACTTTATGTGGAACTGGAAAAGGGTATTATTGGAAACGATGAAAAAGATAACCTTGTGGACGGGTTTAGTGAGAAAGGCGAGTCTTTTGATGAAGAAAACATAGCGGGTCAAAAAGTCATCACAAAGTCAAGCTCATTGGATCTTTCTAACGAAGAAAAGGAAGTGACAAGTCTTGAACTTTCTATGGAACTCGAAAAGGGTATAATTGGAAACGATGAAAAAGATAATTTTGCGGACGGGTTTAGTGAAAAAAGCGAATCTTTTGATGAAAAAAACATATCGGGTCAAATGGTCATTTGTGAGGTTGATACCGAGCAACCAAGAACCATTGAGCCCATACCAACCGAACCACCCATCAACCAAGAAACAGAGAAGGGTGCACCGGTTAACGAGCCTAGACCGACCGAACCATCCGTTAATAATGATATCAACTGCAAGACCGAATGGTTAAACCCGACTCAACAAAGAGCCGACGCTCTAGAAGCTTTACTTGAGCTATGCGCGCGGTTGTTAAAACAAGAGAAGCTTGAAGAGCTTGCTGCTGTATTGAAACCGTTTGGTGAAGAAACAGTTTCTTCACGAGAAACCGCGATTTGGTTAACGAAAAGCCTCATCGGTGCCCAGAAACTCGCAGAGGGTTCTTGATATCTTGAGTTTATAAGTTTTTGAATAGTTTTGTTAGTTGTGTGTATCTATGAGTGGTTTTGGGTTGGAATAAAAGAGAACTGGGTAAGTTTTTGTGTTTAAAAGATGGTTTGACTTTTGAGTAGTCAGTCCTTTGACTTTTGTGGGGGTTGACTAACCTGATGTAAATATATGACTACCCCCACATTTACAAAGGCCTTCAATTTACCTATGTTTTTATGGGTGTTTGATTGCTTGTGTGGATTTTTTTTTTCTTTTACGGGTGTTGTTTAAGGAACATGGTTCATCTTGTTTACAAATGTTAAGCTTATAATATAATATTATTAGCTTTGTTAAGTGGTGCCAGTCTCTATATATGATATCAAATGTGACACGGTCACATGGAACTATAAGATTGTTATGTATTAATATGACCTTATAATCAACAGAAAATAGGTAAGTGATTTCATTTATACCAATTATGACAATGAAAAAAACCTTACGAGAAAACGACTACTTTACAGAGAACATCTTTACAGAAAATGGCTTATTTGCCTACATGCATTATTACAAGGTTTGTAACCGAGCTTTAGCCGGCTTGGTTCTGGTTTGACCGGTTTCAATGTTTCAAAGTATAGGGTTATAAACCGACTTCAATCTTACGATTCAGGTTCGGTTCTAGTTCAAACTGAGGGTTCGATCCCTATCCCGTTTGTTGTGAGCCTCTATGTTGATTAGGGCCGTCCAAACCGCTCGTCGCTCGAACTCGCTCACCGCTCGCTCGGAAATTGCTCGGAAAATGCTCGCTCGATTGAAAACGAGCCGCTCTGCTCGGTTCGGTTTGTAAACGAGCCAAGCAACGAGCAAAGATCTGCTCGGTTTGGTTTGGCTCGAATATTTTTAGTTTATTTTATATATAATTATATATGAACAAATATATAAATATATCGACAAAACACATAAATATAAGCTTACAGTTGCTTACAGTTATTTTTACTCCTTTAATTTTTTTCATATTCCATCAATTTTATAGCTTTATTTGTTTGTTTCAAGTTTTTAGAATACTAAAAAAGTTTGTTTACATGATCATTATATCACGCTTCAAACTTATTTTTAATAAAAATTTACAATCTATAACGCGTATGTCTAAAAACTACTAATTTATTTATAAAGCATATTATTTACAACCTTCAAATTTGTTTTTATTGAAAATTTTAAAGTAAAAAAGAAATAAATAATGCTCGAAATCGCTCGATGTTAGATCGAAAAATGCTCGGTTCGATTTTGGCTCGTTTCGGTTTTCTCTCGGTTCGAATTTCAGCCGTTCGGTTCGGTTCGGTTGTAAACGAGTCAAGCAACGAGCAAGCCTTCGCTCGGTTCGGCTCGGCTCGTGAACAGCCCTAATGTTGATACACGTCTATTGGGCTGAATATTTATGTTTGTGCTCAAAAGTTGGATTTTATTCTCTGACTTTATTGGGCTGAATTCTATGACGAATAGTTAAGGAGTAAGATGGCTATTAAAAGTATTGAAACTTTTAGATGAACATTTAATCTTGTAGGACGGTGTACGTTTAATAATAATAATAGGAAAATATATTATGTTTAACGATGCTTCGTTTTTGTTAAAACATAGGTCGAAATAAAGAGGAAAATTGAGCTTCTTTCAACGAGTCGTTTGTAGTTTTTTAAACCAGTACATTTTAGAGTTAAAAAAAAATAAGATTTGAGTTAAATTAGTTATAAAAATACAACAGTAATAGTAATAAGGTTTAATTAGTTACATGTGGGGGCCTATACCGTTGTGCTAACATGATTCCCTATACATACACACACATATTTACATTCTGTTAGGGCAGGTGTTAGTAGTCCACGTGAGACACAATTTGTTGGTACAGTTGGACATATGCTTTATTATTATTATTATAAGTTAAGCATTTTTTCCTTGAGACTCCTTACATTAAGGTTAGCATTTTTGTTTTAATGTTTATACGTGGTAGAATTCGTTTGGAATTTTTTGTATCAGACCTTTTAATGTTAACACGTCAACTTTCTTTTTTCTTTTTTCGGAATGACAATGAGATTTTAAACTTACCAAAAATTAACAACACAGTAAGAACAGAAAGTTAATTTCAAATTTCAATTCAAATAACGCACCCTGAATCTAACAAAATAAGCATATATCGTTCACCCTAAATCTGTTAACAATAGCCATCAAAACAAGCAGTAAAATGAAGAAGCAAAAGCATGAACGGTAGACATATCTCCTTATCTAATAAACAAGTGGATTCTTCAACAAACCACCCCATTACTTTTCACCAAAACTCTTTATTTGTCCACGTGTAATTTTCTATTTCATTTTATTTTTTAATTTAATTAATAGTATATTACCACAAATCGTAACATGTATGTTGGTCCAATCGCAGTTTGTTGATCCAGTCGCGGTTTGTATTATTTTTTAATCCAGTAACAGTATTCTTCATATTTCATTAGCCTTTGTTTACACCTAAATATTCTATTGTTCAAAGTTCATTCATATAAATATTATATGATTATCAGGAAATCTTATGTTGGCAATGTCTCACTTTTCAATGCAATGGAAGAACAACTAAACCATGTAGGTATTTGATCTTAATTATGACAATTTTTTTAAGAATTAAGATTCTAATATTTGTTTTATTGTTAATCCATCAGGGTGAACATGTGATTTCGATCTCAAAGCACAAATCATAAGCAGATCCAGTTTTATTGCTTGAAACAACAATTCCCTATAATTCTGAAAACACAGTAAGTCAGTAAGTTTTTTATTAATCTCAATGCTTGAGTTACTGTAATTCTCGTCTATGTGGCTTAGGGGGATAGAGTTACAACATATCCACTTTTTTGTTGTTTTCAAACATAACTAACTATGTTCTAATATTGACTTACAACATAGGAACCGATTATTGTGCTTATATTCAAATTAAAAAGCATATGAATGGTGTTCTTTAGCTTGCTGAGATGAAAAGGGGAGGATCAAATGCAAGAATTTAAAATAGATGGCTTCAATTTTAATATTTTCTATCCTCTGCCTAAACACTATTAATAATTTGGAACTTTTGCATGGTGAAATAGGATAAAGTCATAAAACGGTAAATCAATTTCAATATTGTTCCAATAAAGTCACATTTTCTCTAACTATAAAAAATATGCAACTTTCATTATCATTCTATTGTTGTAAGTTTTTTTCATAGTTGTTTGAATTAGATAACCTAAATGGAACAATTATAAAACTTGATTATTATTTAGAGACCTTTTTAATTCACTGTGAAGCCGTTCTTTAGGTTAAACATGCTCAATCATTAGTAACTAATATATAATATTTCCATTTATATTTACGGCTAATAGTCAGCCATTAGTAACTAGATTCAAATTATGGTTTTATCAAGGATTGAGTTTTCTTTAATCCAGGGGAAACTTGGGGATAAGTAAAACAATGAATAAATATAGTAGTATATCATGCATGCTTGATTTGTGCAAACATGCAAATACATAAAACTACCATTCATTAACTATTGTTGATTACAAGGAGCCAAAGTTCTTGTGGGTGGTAATTTTAAAGGTTTTGAAAGAGGAACTACAACAAATACATTTGTTGTATAATAAATATATGGATTTGTGAAGACGGATTGACTTGGAGATTTATATAAATGAAAAAAATAAGTTATCATGCTGAAGGTGTTTTAGTGACACTAGATGTGAAAATTTTCAAATTTTGATTTCAAGAATTATAAGAGGGTGTCAATTTTTTTACGAATAATTGATAAATGAGATAGACGTAGTTTAACTATTGAAGTCAATTGGGCGATTCTATAAACAAGCAAATGATAAGGAAGTTTATAAGACTGCATGAATATTATGATGATATCCACATTTGTGAGAGGTTTTTGTTTACTTTTTATTGCAACCCGTATCAATTAAGACTTGAAAAATCACATTCTTGACTTTTGAGGTCAACTGAACCATGTTTATAAACACTAAACTGATACGATTTCTTTAGGTTATCAAGACAGTTGTTAAGACGTTCATAAACTTTATGATAAATTGACATTCAAGAAAGGTTTTTCTTTAGTTTTCATGACAGCGTATTGCAATCTTGCACTTGAATGTTTAAATCTTCGACCTCAAAAGTCAAACCTTACTTCTTAGCATGATAAGTTGATATTTTTTTCCTCAATTTTGCAGGTGAATCTGTTAGAAACATGTTAGAAACATTTGAAGTGAATCAAGTTCCGCCACCACTTATGTTCTAATAGTGTTCTTACTCGCTTATAGTACTTTTTCTTGTGTATGTTAATGCTACTTATGTAAGTGGATGTAAATAGTTTGTAATTATTTATGTTTATATATTATGTTTTATTGCTTTATTTCATACCAACCCGTCTATTACACGGGTTCTAACCTAGTTATTAATAAAAAGTAACGAAATCATCTACCAACGGTTTCATAGTCCGCCTCAATCCCCACCACTGGCACCACCGCCATTCCCTCCGCCGCTGCCATTCCCTCCCCCACTTCCACCAGCATTTCCCCCGCCTCACCGCCAATTTTCCCACGGCCACCTATATATTAACCCACCGAGCCCAATTGCACCGAATAACAGGTTAATCCATTGGTTCTACACCCGTTTCACCATGCCGATAAATCCCTTTTTTGTCTGAGCAACAATGTCGGCATTATCCTTCTCCTGCTTCTCCTTCTATGCTTCTTTTGCGGCGGTTTCTTTCGCTTCCTTCCAATCCTTCTTATCATCGCCGGCTTCTTTCGGTTTTTCGGGTTCGGTGGGCTTCTTCGTGTTTTCTGGCTTCGGAGTTTAAAGTTCGGGTTTTGCGGCGGCGAAAGGATTATGGAGACGTCACGGATGTGCTTACGGACTTCATCAATCCAGCAATTGACAAAGGTTAGTGTAGAAGAGATCGTCAAGGACTTACCATTCACATCAGACAGAGAAAGGCGACCGACGGCCGCATCGGCCATTTCAGCAGCAAGTTTTGTCGTCGCCTTTGCTGCGTCCGACGACGCCTTTGCAGCTCCGGCCTTCCTGGACAGATATGACGTGTGAAACTCATGGTGATAGGTGGGTTTTCAAGTGGATTGATGTTAAGCTAGGTGTAGGAGGAGATACAGAATGGGGGTCCAGGTGGTATTATATATAGTCTACGACACACACTCACACACACTCTCTCCCTCCCTCAATACGTACATATATTATATATATATACTTTATTATTCTCTTATTTTTGAACAAATAAGTACACGTATTTATGTATTTTCACTATTGTGCCATTTAATTGTATTTAGCAAATTAACTTTTTGTAATAATGAATATATTACGCATTTGCCCTTAACAAATTGTGTCACGTGGAAAACTAACCGCCTGCCTAACATAATGTAATATAAATATATGTGTGTGCGCGTGAGGTAGGACCACGAAATCATGTTAGCACAACGGTATAGGTGTAACATCACATAACTTACCCTAAAATAATTAGCCAAAAATACTAACTTATAAAGCATAAGGACCAAAATTGTAAATTCTGGAAAATCTATCCATCGCGATACGCGACGGGACAAGCATTAAGTCCATCGTGTAGCACTATGGAGTGGCACAAAAACCAAACTTTGGGCGGTGTAGCGATACGCGATGGCTCAATTCAAATGACCATCGCGTAACGCGATGCCCTTGCTGAGTCATTAGGACATGTGTCCAACCACGTGTCAACACGTGGCACAATATGACAGGCCACATGTCATAAGCAGATAAGGCGGAGACTTATTGCGGCGTCGCGATACGCGACGGGGTAAAGAAAACCCATCGCGTATCGCGGTGGGGGCCAGATTCTGCCTATAAATAGAGGGTTACGAAATTGAGCCTCGTTCATCCCATTACACCTTCACTTTCACACACATAAGCATAGAGAAACGTGCCCTGTTGCCGTAGCAAGTCGACGTGCCTTTATCTCGAAGTTCGTGCAAGAATAGAAGTTATAATCAAGTAGCAATCACATAAGCGAGTAGATCAAGATCCTGCCTGTCACACCCCAACCTATGGCGGAAATGCTAGTGCGCGAACTGATTGCCACAACTCTCAAGGTACTATCATGCAATATTTATATGACAATATCTATTAATTTTATTCAATTTTCAAATAAATCAAATACAAAATATAACTCATTAAACAAACAATAAACACAAATTTAATTCTTTATTTTATCTTTTCTAACATAATTCTTCACTATATCTTCACAAAGTCTTGCAACTAATTCAAGCGATAACCTGCATATGCGTATAAAATAGAATTTTGTCAACAACACATGTTGAGTGAGCAACACACCAGTTTAGTTGTACATATAGTATATGTAGCTGCAACAAGTCATATGAGAATAACAAATTAACCAATGAGCAAGTATAACTGAGATGTCGAGAAGCACAAAGGCTAACGACTGGCGTATGATCATACTAGACTGAGATTATGTTGGACCTCTCCGAATGCGGAAGCATACAAAGCAAATAAGCACATAAACACGTAAGGTATAAGTTGTTAACACATAAGACAAAAGTTGCAGTTTTGTGTATAAGTATATATGAGAAAGTATATTTACGCATATGTCCCCAAAATGTGAGAAAACAAGTAAAATAGGGGAATGTGGTACTCACCTTAATAGACGAACAATAGTGAAAAGAGAAGTATTAGAAATGATGATTGCGGATCATGCGTTGACGACAAAGCCTAAGTAACGTAAATTGAGGAAAATAAATACGAGTTGAATAAAGGATTAAAGACTAAATAGAGGTTCGGGATTTGATGATTGAGTGTGTTCTTGCGAAAGTAAAATATTAAATAGATTTATTATTAATTTTTAGTATCAAAGTTTTATCATAAATAATATGATTTAATTATACGAAGATACATAAAATATTTAAATAAATATCTATAAGACTTTAGATAGATTATATAGAATAATTATCTTAAACTAAAAATACATTTAATGTTTATACATTTTCGTATTATTAATAAAGATGTCTATTAAATAAGTGTTGTAAATATAATAGATAACAGATAATAAATAAATAATATTAATATAAACTATGATACTTTAAATATATTTTTAATACGTGATATTAAAAAACATTTATCAACTTGAATCACTTTATATAAAATCACATATATACATGTATATATATTTGGCTTATCATAAGTTCGGAAAAACGATCGGTTATTATGTCGGTTTTAACAAATATGGATTGATTATAAGTTTTATAATATTAACAATAATTTAAATTATTAATTAGGTTAAGATAAATGGCTAAATAAATTAAAATAAAAAAATAACTAAAACCCGGGCTGGGGGAGGCTCGAACCTGTGCCCCCAGCCACCACAGACCCAACGAGCACGCCCCTAGCCAGCTGGGGCTAGGGCTAGGGGTTTAGATGATAAAAACATGAATCTGTTAAAATAAGATCCAGAAGTCTGCGAACCAGAAGGGGCATAAACCCTAAATAACTAATCGATCAAAATGATCAAATCATTAACTATGGATTCAATTAACATTAGGGTTATTGAACAGCAGTCAAAGACGATTCTAACCATACAAGAAATTACCTGCTGCGATGATTATAAGAGGGCTAATTAGATCCGTCCATTGCCAGCCAAAACACGATGACGAACAGGGTATTGAAGGTGATTATAATCATATTAGACTTAGGGGTTAGATAGGCGCTATTAAGAGGGTTGATTCCGCAACTTGAATTGAATTATGATGATGATTAGAGGGTATAACATAAATGGGTTTTCCCTGTAACATCCGGCCCTTCGCACCACCAATATTGTCCGCTCTGCCCACGAAGAGCTCACGGATTTGTTTTTGGTTACCCAAAACGCGTTGGTGATTGAAGAGGCAAGACATTTACTTATGAACCCAAGGATCTCTCTTGTCCACGGCCGATGTGGGATAGCCTAAGAGTGGGACGATGTTGTGTTTGTCAAGGGTGTTACAAATAACCCCCCTTTGGACTCATCGTCCTCGATGAGGCGTGTCCCATCATCCCGAACGGCACAAGAGTGGCTATGATACCACCTGTAACATCCGGCCCCTCGCACCACCAATATTGTCCACTCTGCCCACGAAGAGCTCACAGATTTGTTTTTGGTTACCCAAAACGCGTTGGTGATTGAAGAGGTAGGACATTTACTTATGAACCAAGGATCTCTCTTGTCCACGGCCGATGTGGGATAGCCTAAGAGTGGGACGATGTTGTGTTTGTCAAGGGTGTTACACTGCCTTTTTCTTATTATCATTCTAAGCATCTGATTTAAGGTAGGAGTTATGTATAAGTTGTTTGAATTATAGCTTAGACAATCAATCAAGGTTATGGCTGTAACACCACGTTCCTAACCCTCTTAATTTTAAGCTTAAATATACTAACTTTGAAAGTACAAGGACCAAAAATGACAATTATAAAAATCTTCTCCCGTCGCGGTACGCGACGGGATAACAATTAAACCCATCGCGTAGCGCGATGGGGTTGCTGAGTCAGTGGACACGTGTCCAACAACGTGTCAACACGTGGCACGTTGTGACAGGCCACGTGTCACCACCGCATAAGGCGGCGTCTTTTTGCGGCGCCGCGGTACGCGATAGAGCACAAGGAACCCATCGCGGTACGCGATGGGGACGAAAATTGGCTATAAAAGGGGGGCGACGGGCATGAGCTCAAATCATCCCAAAAACACCTTCCTTTACACACACATAGCATTGGAAAGCGTGCCCTATCGCCGTAGCAAGCCGACGTACTGTTTTCTCGTAATACGTGCAAGAAACGAAGTTGGAATTAAGCTAGCAATCACATAAGCGAGTAGATCAAGTCCTGCCTTATCGTGTTATCATTTTAAGCATCCAATCTAAGGTAGGAGTTATGTTTAAGTTATTTGAATTATAGCTTAGACTATCAATCGAGGCTATGGCCTTTAACCTTGATCGTATTTTACAAACATTCATTCCCAATCATGTTTTCATAAACGTTACTTCATGATGAAGTAATGTTAAACGAAATATATATTTTGACGGGCATGTAGTAACTGGAAGGGGGATATCATTAGTAGTAAGTTTCTTGCTTAAGGAAAAGTAATTCGCATAAATCCCAATCAACCGAGGGACCCGTTTACTTACCTGGAGAAACTTACCAACGCGATAGAACCTATTAGGCCAAAGCATGCTATATCAAACGTCACATAAAACAAGTGTTTTCATTCACAATCAAAGATAAATGATTTCAAGGTTAAGCTTACAATCATAGCTTAACATCATTCAAAACATTCATACGAACCTATTTATGTATAGGTTAAGTATAATTCACAATCAATCAATCAGTCAAGGTTTCCAACACCGACGATACAGGTGAATACGTTCAAACCTTTTATAACATGAATACGTTAACCTTTTCAATCAGTCAAAACATATTTATACATGATAAGGTGTTTGTCTTAACAAGTCAATCAATGTCTACATGAGATAATGAAATCTCTAAAACGTTATAATACAAAGCAGAGAATAATATCAACTCAGACCTAATACACATGTGTCTGGATCCAAACATAACTGTTCTCAGTTTAGGGCAATGAAGCCGCGAGCTTAAACGGTCATGACCAGTTCTCAGTTTAGGGCCGTTTGGCTTGGGGAATACCGTTGTGTGTGTAGGGCAGTGGTACATATACCGGAAGTAGAAATGCTTCCGCTGAGATTGTCAAGAAAACTACATTTGTATTGTAATCGTCATTCAAAATGTTTTATTGAGTCATACGTGTTCACCAGCATATAGCTGATGTATTTTTCCAACCCATTGCAGGTAATTAAGCTTAAGTAGCATTAGCAAGGATTTGAGTCTATATGAAGATAGAAGAGCGTACAAGATGGCTCCGTTTTTTTTTGATATAAAATCCTTGTAATATGAAAACGTATATTTTGTAAACTAATACTTGGGTATTTAATTCCCAAGTAAATTTTCAATGTAAATTAATATTATATTCAAACCTAAAGTCTTCCGCTAAAATTAACCCATAACTCTGATATATTCACAAAACAGGTACCAACTTGTGGTCACACGCCTAGGCCCTAAGTCGGGGTGTGACAATAGGCCCCACATGTAACTAATTAACAGCATTCTCATTCCATTCTCCATCTCTATCTCTATAATTACACTAAAAACATCATCTTTTCTCTTCCAATTTCAATTAAATAATAATTTTTTATACTTTTATCTCTCCTTCACTCACAACCACTTTCAAAAACATTAAAAAAGTATAGAGGTGAACAGTGTGTTTCTCCAAATTTAACCATGAACAGTAATATTTTCTCTCTGCTCATCTCACAACAACTTTTAACAATCTCTAAAGAATGGAAACTCCCCTCACATTATTTGGGGAATGGAACGGGAATGCTTTAAGATCATGACCTTATTAATATTACTATTGTATTTTTATAACTAATTTAACTCAAGTCTTATTTTTCTTAGTCAACTCTGAATGTAGCGGTTTACAAAACTACAAACGACTCGTTGAAAGAAGCTCATTTTTCCTCTGCATTTCAACCTAAGTTTTAACAAAAACGAAGCATCGTTAAAAAATATATATTTTCCTATTATTATTAAACACCATCCTATAAGATTAAATGTTCATCTAAAAGTCTCAATACTTCTAATAGCCATCTTACTCCTTAAACTACTCGTTTAACAAATTTAAAATATAAATTTTATACATTTTTATTTTTACCACCAAAAAGAGGTGTTACAACAAAGATACACACCAAATCAAAACGGGCCTGTTTTGGAAGCTTGACCCGGTAATAAATTATAGACCACATCCATTTGGCCACCCCGCATTGAACCATTAGATTAGTGAATGTTCTGGACGTGCTTCACATAACGCGCAAGTTATATTCCCAACATCGTCACCTCTACATGACAACGTCTCTTTAATATAACTCCAATCAAGGAGCAATCTCTAAATGACAAACGTGATTGACAAACTTGAGGGTGGAATAGATTGTCAGGGACTTGCGTACTTCATCGATCCCGTAACTGCGTACTTCATCGATCCCGTAACTGACAAACGTGAGGGTAGAAGAGATCGTCAAGGACTTACCATTCACGTCCGACTGAGAAAGGCGACCGGCGACCGCATCGACAATTTCAGCAGCATGTTTTGCCGACGCCTTTGCTGCGTCCGACGACGCCATTGCGGCTTCGGTCTTCTTCCAGATCTGACGTGTGAAACTCATGGTGATAGGTGGGTTTTCAGGTGGATTGCTGTTAAGCTAGGTGTAGGAGGAGATACAGAATGGGGTCCAGGTGGTGTTATATAGTCTACGGCACACACTCACACACTCTCTTTTAATACGTACATATTATATATATATACACACCGTATTATTCTCTTATTTCTAACAAATAAGTACACATATGTATGTATTTTCACTATTGTGCCATTTAATTGTATTTAGCAAATTAACCTTTTGTAATAATAAATATATTAACGCATTTGTCCTCAACAAATTGTGCCACGTGGATAACTAACCGCCTGCCTAACAAAATGTAATGTAAATATGCGTGTGAGGTGGGACCAAGGAATCAAGTTAGCACAACGATATAGGCCCCACATGTAACTAATTAAGATCATGACCTTATTACTATTACTATTGTATTTTTATAACTAATTTAAATCAAGTCTTATTTTTCTTATCCAAATGGTTTACAAAACTACAAACGACTCGTTGAAAGAAGCTCATTTTTCCTCTGCATTCCAACCTAAGTTATAATAAAAACGAAGCATCGTTAAATAATATATATTTTCCTATTATTATTAACTAAGGTTAAGTTTTCTGTCTAGAATCGAAAATTGTGGTGTTTATATCTTAAATTGCAGAACATGAACCCAAAAAGCAAAAAAAAATGAAATCACAAACAAAATACCTTTATGAAGTTAGAGGAAATGCAAGATATTAAACACATAATATGTTACTTTTAATAAAAACATATGGAGTGAGAGGTATGGTTTTAAAGGAGATGGCCAATGACTAGTCACTTTCCATGGCAGTAGCAAGGACCAAAGGAAGGGGCTGAAATGGGTTTTGGTTTTCTATTTACTATCTTTATATTTCTTATTTCAGGGGCGGACATACCTTATGTCGAGCCATAGCCTCCTCTACGGCTCAAATTTTTACGGGTAGTGTAAAAAAATAAAATTTTGATCGATTTTCGTGTTTCGTTACGGCTGGAAAAAAATAACGTTCCGGCTAAGATTTTAAGCCCAGCTAATATATGTTTTAAACCCAGTCAAAATATAAAGCCTAAACAAGTTTGTTAAAATTATTCCCAGAAGTTGTTGAGGTGCTTCAATTTATTAAATTAGATGGAGATAGTGTGCAACAAAGATACAACACGAAAGGTATTCTATCATATTTTAAGACTCTTGAATTTGTGTTTTATATACACTTGTTGGACAAAATTTTAGGCCTCACAAATGCTTTATCAAAACATCTTAAAAAAAGAGTCAAGATTTGTTGGAAGCGTCTAAGTTGATAAGCGGGACAAATCGAGCATTAATAATCTAAGACAAACCGGATTTGACAAGATGTTGGCAAAAGTTACATCTTTTGTGAAAAAAACAAGATTAAGATGTTAGATATGGAGGAAAGTTATGGTAATCAAAGAAACCGGAAGTATGTCATTACTAATCCACATCATTTTGAGGTTGAAGTTTTTAATACGGTCTTGGATATGCAAATTCAAGAACTTGGAAATAGATTTAGTGAGGTCTCGACTACTTTGTTAGAAAATATGTCGGGTTTAAATCCTTGTGATTCGTTTTCCAAGTTTGACATATCTAAGATAGTGGCTTTTTCAGAGATGTATCCGAATGATTTTACTAACGAAGAAAGAGGGTGTATTCCGGGTGATCTTACGACCTTTTATTACACGTTAAAGAAAGATGATAAATTTGCAAAACTTGGTGGAATGGGTGATCTTGCTCGTGTAATGGTGGAAACCGGAAAACACACAACTTTTCCTTTGGTTTATCGGATATTAAAACTAGCATTGGTTTTACCGGTTGCAACTGCAACCGTTGAAAGATGTTTCTCTAAAATGAAGCTTATCAAGACGGATTTGCGCAATCGAATGGGTAATGAGTATTTGAACAATGCTTTAGTTTGTGCGGTCAAAAAAGAAACGTTTGATAAATTAAATGAAGAAGATGTAATGGCTCGATTTCAAGCTATCAAAAACCGAAGAGAAGATATTTACAGCCCAACCTAGATCCGTCACGGCGCCACTGTTGGTTCGTTAACCCGGTTAGCTTAAATTTATTTGTTGTCGTGTTCTTTATATTTGTTCGTTAACATTGTATTAAATATGGGGAAAAAAATTTGAACGCTCCGGCTCGGTTTCGAGTCTAGATCCGCCACTATTTAATGTATTATTTTAATTTCTTGTTTTAGACTTTAGTAGTCAAATTTTCGACAAACTATTTTAAGAACTTATTATACTCTTCTTGAGGTGTACAAAACTGGGTTAATTACAAAAGCGGTTCGAGTTATAAACCAAACCTGATTGATGAATAGGTTATAAAAATTAGTTTCTTAAAAAATGAGTATGAGTTATAAACTAACTAGGTTAGCCCACAACACATAAATATAATAATCAGCTCAAATACACGATAAGCAAAAAAAAAGTTAAAAATCAAGTTATTAAAAATACACGAAACAATTTAATTTCTCAACACAAGAGCAACAACACATGACAAAACCAAAGAACATGCAACTATTACTCCGGAAGCAGACCCGGAGTAGGCCGCTCCAGCGTCCGGTGAAGGTGCAGGACCTTGAGCCGACACCGTTGAGAGTACGACGGCAACAACCGCAAGAATGGAAGCCTTCTTCACCATGCTAAGTTGCACCATCTCTTGTTACACTTGCACTGAATGATGCAAATGCTTAGAGAGGGTTTATTTATATGGTGTGTTTGGGTCCATGAATTAGGATTACAGGTTGTTTTATGCTTGTAATTAGTTGTTCACCAAACATACACAATGATATGCAATTATACAATACACCTAACATAATATTTTAGAGATGAATGATTTGTTTCCATGTTCATAGAATCATAGAAAGTTAATGATATTTTAATATATGATTAAAAGAAAGAGGAAAAATTCATTTTTTTTCAAGATTTTACATTTTTAAAAGATTTTCTTAATTTTGAAAAATAGTTTAAAATAAAGATAATTTTTTTTAGAAATATACTTTTTAAAAAAATTTATGGATATGGTTTTAGTGTAGGTATGGGATATTTGGTATTTTTTATCATTGTTTTTTCGGTATTTAGTACGGATTCCCATCCCTATTAAAATGGACGAACGCACATGGCATGTACCAACACTCATGCCTATTTAGTATATTTGATACGGTACTATTGGTCACGGTATCATTTTATTCTATTTGATACCCTATTCTATTTGATACCCATACCGGTACCTAGATCAATAGAAATTAGGGGAAAAAACAACCAAAGCGGTAGCCTATTGAAATATCGGGATCGATACCAGTACCGATACCCATACTATACTAGTATACTCAATACAATATTTGGTGGTTAGTGTTGTTTTGATTCAATATTAGTATTTTCGGTTTTGGTACAGGTAACAATACAATACCAATCTCATCCCTAATTAATTGATATCCGGCCTAATTATCCGATATATAAACAAGCATACACATATACCCAAACAACACCCCTAAAAATATTTTATAAATGGTTTTATTAAAAAAAAGTACATATATTTTATATATGGTTTTTATTTTAAAAACCAGAGTATACAAATTATTCTTTGGTGCAATGGAATTATTTTTTTCGTATAGAATGAAAGGTCATTGGTTCAATTCTCATTAAGGTTGTTTTTTTTATTAGAATTTTTTTTTCTTTGTGTTTATTTTTTATTATTATCATCATCATTTGACCATTGAATTCGAAACCAATTACAATAAAGTGACAAGCAAACGGACAACAAATTGCGCCGCCACCACCTTTTTAAAATATCAAGGTCAGTCCTACTAAAACGAATCTTTGGGACCTAGGAGCCGAAGAGGTACCATGTACGAAAAGTTGAACCATACTCAAAAAATTCACAACCTCTAGCCAGAAAACCAAAAGTATCAAAAGCAAATGAGAGAAACGCATGTTAATTCTCTAAACAAGCTTTCTTTGATTTTAGTTTAGGGGTCCTTTTTTTAAATTGCCCCGAGCCCCAAAATTTTGATGGATTCTCAGAGACGGTCATGCCTCTATTAGTAGTGCACATTCTAAACACGTCTCATTGTTATTCTTAAATTTATGTTGGCATATAAAGCTCATCAAGATCATGGCTAATCTACCGTAAAAGTTTGTGAAACGTTTGAGCTGGCAAATTTTAGAGGTAGAGTACGTTTTTTTTTGGCATGACTACTATTTTTTTTAAAATATGATATAACTAAATAAAAACAAAATTATTTGATATGTGTATACTAGTAATTGACTCATTAACTATTTAAGGGTTATCGGCCTTGCATAGTTCCATGAAACTTTGTAAATTTAAATATAGTAAGATTTTAAGTTCTATCTTGGTAGTAAGGGCCTTTGTTTTGTTTTTTCAGTCATAGGATTCATATGAATAATATCGATATTCTTAATATGAATAAAAAAGTAACCAACTTTATAATGTATAATATTATCATCTAATGAGTTATAGTATATTAGTTATCACGAATCATGATAAGTCATCTGTTTAATCACCAAAAATTCTTATTTTCAATTAGGCCAATGAAATCCATTGTAAATATTAGAAATCAATAAAGGAAAGATAAGTGGACCTGACCCATTGAATTATGACCATATCCGCTATTCTGATATTCAAATTCAATAGAGATGAAATTGGAACAAGTTGACCCCTTTTTTGTCTTTTCATTTCTTTGGACTCCGCAAAAATTTCCAGCCAATTCAATTCACTATGCATAACACGATTCTATATCCTATCATATATCAAGAGGAAATATTAACACGTGTTATAACTGACGTTCAATACATAATCAAAATTAATTAGAATACCGTAACATTTTAAAGATACTTGTATATTTTGTTTTAAGACAAATCTTTATATAATTGTTTACTCCAATGTCCTTCTAAGTTCTAACTCTTACTATATCTATAAAAATTAGTATTATGTTTAATGGGAAAAGAGTTGTAGAATTTAAACTATGTTTTTTGAGTTTCAAATCATTCAAAATTGGCTTCAAGTTATATCTTTCAACACATCTTTTTAACACTGCGTGTTTTGTGGAAAAAAACGAAAATTATTTATTGGACACAAAACTGAATCCTAAGAATGATTCATGTTATTCATGTTAGATGTGTTGTACTTTTATCTTAAATAAATATACTAATTACATTCATAATTCATAATGCAAATATGTAATATATTTAAAGTATTGGATCATCCAACCACCAGCCATGTATAAAACTAGTTCAAAATGTTAAAAGAAAAGATCATGGATCTCATAATAATAAATATCTTCCCGTATCAATTCAATCATACAACAAATATACAACACATAAAAACAAAAGAAATCTGAATATCATTAAACAATTTAAAAGGGAATTAAACAAAATTAATTTCTCAAGAGAGCAACGAAGGAGAGTATGAGAGAAGTCCCGATCATGACACCGGAAGCGGGAAGAGAAAATGCTGCTCCGACGTCAGGAGAGGGTGCCGGAGCTTGAGCCGACACAATGGAGGCCGCAGATAGAGCAATGGCAATGACTGTAATCATGGAAGCCTTCTTCACAATAACCATTACTAACTCTAATTATTCAAAAACCATTAATTAAAGCTAATAGAGGCAGTTTCGAAAATCGCGATAATGAACTTGAATCATAATTAAATCATTAAAAATGAATTTCATAAGAGCAATGGCTCGTCACTTTATAAACAAAAATTACAATTCACAAAATAGCATTTTCTTATACAATAACTATGAACATAATACTTATAAAATCATTGTGCATAAGTGCTCCTTAGAACTTCTCAGAAATTACATGAAATGTTAGTAATAATGTAAATAATAAAACAGTTTAAACAATGCATATTTACTTGCTTAATAAGCAAAGGAGACAACTAAATTTTAATCACTTTAAGCAGTTCCCTTCAAAACTAAAAATTTAATAATAATAATAATAATAGTTAATGTTATCCAAAGAAAGAAAATTAAAAAAAAAATTATAAAGGATATGACTTTTTAAGACAACTGTTGTATCTAATGATGAATTCATATAAATTTGAAATTAATGAACCAAAAGAATTCATATAATGCAGTTTGACTTTTTAAGCCAACTACTATATATAATGAAGAACACACATATAAAAAATCACTTGTACCTTAAAACCTCTAAAGATGCTGTGTTCCTGAGTCTTATTTAAAGAGGGAATGGGAGGGAAATGAGAAGAAAATGGGAAGGAATCATGTTCCAGAGATTTTTTAACAAGAGGAGGGGAGAGAAAAGGCTAGAAAACATAAGTCCATACCCATCCTTCCAAATTGGAGAGATTAGGAGAGAAAATGTGTGTATAACATTAACAACCTATTAACTCCTACATTTTCTTTCCTTTTCTTTCATTTTTCATTAAACTCGGGAACATGAAATGAAGTGACACATTTTCCTTCCCCTTTCTTTCTTTACTCTTTAAATTCTCCTCCCTTTCTTTTCTCTCCTTAAATGAAACTCGGAAACACAGTGTAAAACTGAGAGCAAAATATAACTGAGAGCACAACCAAGAAACGATATGAACATAGCAGCAGTAAAGGCCTCTTCATATTTGTGTTCATATGTCAACCAGGATAGTTCTTTCTGTTGGATTCATTTGTACTTCAATCTATTATAATAATTAGAATATTAATGAATGATTTAAAAAAATTGTAATATAGCGAAAGGGTAAACCGACGTTTTCACGTAAAAAAAATTAACTAATTTCGATAGTATATTATGTATGATTAAACACATTTGGTAATTGACCGAACAATACAAACATATACGTCGAGATTGAAGAGATTCGAGTAGTTATACAAGTTCTTGTGATGTCGATCTAAGTCCATATGGTGTCGGCAAGCGACAATTTGAAGAATTAGGTGAATGGAACCGTTATTGTGAAGAAAATGGTGAATTTTATTTAAGAAACTAACCCTATGCATGTTGGAGAAGAAGGCCGATGATAACAGGTTTAAGGAGAAGGGAACGGGATAAGGAGGTGTTATGACTCGTGTAAACTAATTGGGTCTAAACCGGGTTAAATCAATGAGAATTCAGCACATAAGAGGTGGGAGGCGACCAGAGCGCAACACTTAGTATTTTTGAGGTTTCGTTTATATATATTATAGATTATAGATAGATACATACATTGGTTTGTAATATTTTGAATTTATTGTAAATTAACTAGTAGTTTGTTAGGCATGCTATTTTCCCTGTTGACCTTTACTATATTTAGAGAGGATTGGGCATATTCTTGTTTGATTGTATCAAGTGTTGCGACATCAACTGATTTCGATTTTTGTTTTTCTTTTATAAGTTTTAATATATTATGTTTAAAATAAAAAAAACAAAAAAAAAACACCAAACATGACGTTATGATATGTTTATAATTGTCTATGTTTTGGCATAAATTTTATGAAAATGGAGCCATTCTAAATAAAAACTTTTATAATTTGTTACATAAATTTATATTCGAAACAACCCCCTCGTAGAATTCATATCAAAACGAAGCTACTAATATATACTATTGTATATATCACAACGCCATACTCGCTTTTTATAAAACATATTTTATTTATTAAACATTTTAAAAGGAAACACAAAAATCTGAAATTAATTAATGTCAACATTAGTTGGTGCAAATATAAAAAAGTTGGATGTATATTGGACCATTGATTACGAACAATTTATATATTATAATAAACTAAACAGAGTATACATCAACAGAGGACAAGCGAGCAACAAACAGCGTCATAAGCTTTTTTTAAACTGCAAATGACGGATTTGTACGGGTAAAAGGTTTGGATTTGTATCATTGTATTTATACGATTAAAGAACGAAAAGAAACTCTGGTATAGCCCAACTTAACACTGGCTTGAGCAACAGGCCCAAATGGGACCTCAAAAAGTTTGCTAAATTAGTTGAGTAAGCCTAAAGAAAGCAACCGGTCCATGTCTTTAATTATAATTGACTAGGTTATAAACCCGTATGATACACGGGGTTAGGTAAAAAAACCTGAGCTTAACATCAATTATATTTAACATACATTAGTGAAAAGAAAACATCAAATGACAGGATCGAGTAACACGTAAGTAAAAGTTGATGTATAAATAAAATCCGTTTGATAACGTGGAGGAGTAAATTCACAAATAAAAGCTATAACTAATTCTCTACATAATTATGAATCCTTTTGCAAAAGTATTTTTCATTTTGACAGTTGATTTCTTTATTAATATATAGTTGATGCATCTATTAACATGATTAATAATTCATCATTGCTACAACTATTAACAAAATTAATAAGTAACATGTTCTAAAAAGTGTCATGCGCAATCCGAATAATGAAAAAATGAAAATTTACATTTATAATTCATATTTGAAAAACTATTATCCATCAATATTTTCATCCACAAGTTTGAAATAAGTTCTATCTAAACCGACATTAAAGTGTTTCTAAACCATATTCTTGATCATCTAATTTTTGCGTTGGTTCTACAAATAATATCCCATTCAACTTCTTTTGTCTTTAAATTATCTACACAAGTCCACATTCAATTCAATATATATTCTCAAGACAGAAAATTTTGGTTTTTTACAACCGGGCTTGAAAACTAAAAAAAATACAATTTAAGATAAGAGTCTCATACCATTCTCTTACAACCAGGCTTGAAAACTAAAAAAAATACAATTTAAGATAAGAGCCGCATACCATTCTCTTACAACCAGGCCTGAAAACTAAAAAAATACAATTTAAAATAAGAGTTGTACACCATCCTCCTAGTTTTTGGTCCTACTAACCTACTACATGAACCAATCTTAGGATTCAATTTTGTGTCCAATAAATTACTTTGGGTTAGATCAACAAAACACGCAGTGTTAAAAGGATGTGTTGAAGGGTATAACTTGATGTCAATTTTGAATTATTTGAAACTCAAAAAACATAGTTTAAATTCTACAACTCTTTTTCCAATTAAACATAAATCAAATTTTATAGAGATAGTAAGAGTTAGAACTTAGGACATTGGAGTAAACAATTATATAAAGATTTGTCTTAAAACAAAATATACAAGTATTTTTAAAATGTTAAGGTATTCTAATTAATTTTGGTTATGTATTGAACGTCAGTTATAACACGTATTAATATTTCCTCTTGATATCTGATAGGATATAGAATCGTGTTATGCATATCGAATTGATTCGGCCGGACTCGTTGATAATAACACAACCAAGATAGAACTTAAACTCTTACTATTTGAATTTGCAAAGTTTCATGGAACTATGCAAGGCCGATAGCCCTTAACGAGTCAATTACCAGTATACAAAAATCAAATAATTTTGTTTTTATTTAGTTATATCATATTTGAAAAAATATTAGTCATACCAAAAAAACGCACTCCACCTCTACTATTTGTCAGCTCAAACGTTTCACAAACTTTTACGGTAGATTAACCATGATCATGATGAACTTTACATCTCAACATAAAATTAAGAATAACAATTAGACGTGTTTAGAACGTGCGCTAATAGAGGCATGATCGTCTATGAGAATCCATCAAAATTTTGAGGCTCGAGGCAATTAAAAAAGGACCTCTAAACTAAAATCAAAACGCAAAGAGAAAAAGATTTTCTAATAAGGAAAAACCACAATAAAAATTGAACCAATGGCCTTTCATTCTATACAAAATAACAAATAAAAATTCCATTGCACCAAAGAATAATTTGTATACTCTGGTTTTAAAATCATATATAAAATATATGTAGTTTTATTTTAAATAATTATGAACCTATGTGTGAATTAATAGATTATTTTATTACTCAATAACAAATGAAATAAAAAAAATATTTTTTAGGCATGTGGTTTGGGTATATGTGTATGCTTGCCTATATATCGGATAATTAGGCCGAATATCAATTAATTAGAGATGAGCTTGGTATCGAAACTGAAAATACTAATATTGAATCAAAACAACACTAACCACCATATATTGTATTGAATATACTGGTATAATATGTGTACTGGTACCGGTATCGATGCCGATATTTCAATAGGGCTACCGCTTTGGTTGTTTTTCCCCTAATTTCTATTGGTCTTGGTACTGGTACGGGTATCAAATATAATAAAACGGTACTGTTACCGTATTACCGTATCATATATGCTAAATCGGCATGAGTGTTGGTACATACCATATGCGTTCGTCCATTTTAATAGGGATGAGAATCGGTCCAAATACCGATAAAAAAATACATATACAGAAAATACCAAATATCCCATACCTACAGTAAAACCATATCCATAATTTTTTTAAAAAAAGTATATTTATAAAAAAGATTATCTTTATTTTAAATATTTTTCAAAATTAAGAAAATCTAATAAAAATGTAAAATCTTGAAAAAAAATGATACAACTATTTTTCCTCTCTCTTTTTAATCATATATTAAAATATCATTAACTTTCTATGATTCTATGAACATGGAAACAAATCATTCATCTCTAAAATATTATGTTAGGTGTATTGTATAATTGCATATCATTGTGTATGTCTGGTGAACAACCAATTACAAGCATAAAACAACCTGTAATCCTAATTCATGGACCCAAACACACCATATAAATAAACCCTCTCTAAGCATTTGCATCATTCAGTGCAAGTGTAACAAGAGATGGTGCAACTTAGCATGGTGAAGAAGGCTTTCATTCTTGCGGTTGTTGCCGTCGTACTCTCAACGGTGTCGGCTCAAGGTCCTGCACCTTCTCCGGACGCTGGAGCGGCCTACTCCGGGTCTGCTTCCGGGGTAATGGTTGCATGTTCTTTGGTTTTTTCGTGTGTGGCTCTTGTGTTGAGAAATTAAATTGTTTCGTGAATTTTAAATAACTTGATTTTTATTATTTTTTTGCTTATCGTGTATTTGAGCTGATTATTATATTTATGTGACTAAATAATGTAATATAATGAATATGCGTAAGGAAATTAATAAAAAGTATTATATAAAGTATGACTAGTTATAATAAGATGACGACTGTTTTGACGAAAAAACTGTGTAGTTGAGGGTGGAGGCGTCGCCCCAAATCACATCACCACTTCTCCATCAACATCTACCAAGAAGGTTGAGCCCTTTGGGTGCTACCCTATTAACAAGCTCAAGGGCTTAAATTATGGTGGTGTGGGGACTATTTAATTCAATCAATCAAATTATTTAACTCATGCTATAAAAACAAGAAAAAAATGCATATGGTAATAATTGTGTTATTAGTATAACCATTATGTGTTTTTTAATGTAAAAGTAGTGACGACCTCAATGTCTACGTGACAGTGACGTGATAGTTGCAATTTCACCTTTTTAGTTAAAAGTTAAAACCATATGAGAATCAGTAAGACATATTTTTTTACTGTGAACTATCTACCATACTCCTAGTCTTTAAAATAAGGTATTAACTTTTTATCAGCATTATAACATAAATATTATTTTTCATGTGTACGTTTCCAATAGAAAAGCTTCCCGAATTGTGAACATCATTTGAGTCGAGCTTTATGAATGGCATGTCTATAGTAGACCATAGTGATTGGATGCAAGTTCAGACCATGTGTAATGGGCTAACGTAGTTAGTTTAACTCAGAACCCATTTTTTAAAAGATTGTATTTTATAACCTATTGACAAATCATGTGAAGAAACACTAACCGGACCCCGAGCAGGTTACTGGTAACCTGGGGGTTGGAGAGATGTTTCCCACGAGGGGTTAGACCCTTGGAAGATGGTTCTTCTGATAACCTGCAAAACAGACACCGTGAGCTCGTCACTGAGAAGGGGGGGGTTCCTCCTTGTGACCACCCTCCGGCGTGAGAATCAGACTAGATTGCTCTTTAAATATAAAAGTATATTAAGAGATTGCTAGAGCAGATATCAGGTATATTATGATGATAATGTGGTAAGATATGATAAGATGAGATGATCATACCATTTGTGGTATTTATAGCCGAAGGTAGGTTTCCAAGGGGTTTAGCCGGCCCAACACGCTACCAACTGTAACCTATGCACGTGCCCTGCCTGTGAGTGGTGGATAGGTAGCGTCTGACACAGAGCAGGCGTGTCGTGCACTCTTCCTCTTCTGCCAACTACAGGCTAGGCACGTGGTATGGCAGGAGTTGGTGGGTAGGCGGCGGCTATTGGTCACAGTGCTGTGACGTGCTGTCTGCCATGCTGCTGTCAGTGAGCTGTCGCATCTCTGATCAGATCTTTTGCCCATACCTCGTCAGGTACAGTAAAAGATCCTTCAGTATACGGACTGGCTTATTTGGGCGGGAGTATTCCCCCTCCCGCCTCTGTGCGGGATTGCTCCCGGCTTGGCTCATTCCTTCAGGTGACACTGAACGATTGAGAGCTAAGTGCCTTGTGCGTGTAGCCATGCTGCGCGGGTGGCCTTCCCTAATGGCTTGTATCCGAGGCTGCGGGGACAGGCGGAGTCCTTCACCATTGGGAGGCATTTCCTGCGGGACCAGCTTGCGTAC
This sequence comes from Bidens hawaiensis, assembly GCF_021521415.1. NCBI lineage: Eukaryota > Viridiplantae > Streptophyta > Magnoliopsida > Asterales > Asteraceae > Bidens > Bidens hawaiensis. The sequence goes on from NW_027494394.1 coordinate 102,396, forward strand.
TGCGCGTAAGGACGTCACGTCTCTGAGCATGGTTGGTCCTGCGGATCCAGTTGGTCTCTGCGCAGACGTTCCTGTTTAAGGTGAGTCTTGCGGGTCCAACTGGGCTCTGCTGGGACCTACCTCTTCAAGTCCCCCCAGTCCAATGTTCTTCTCATGAGTGTTTAATGAAGTGAGGTGAACTTTTGGACTTTAAGCAAGGGGTTTTGAAAAGGGTTTTGTAAGGTTTTCCATGGGGATTCTTTCCGCGGAAGTCCTTGTCACTTGCAGAAATGCCCGAGTTTCCTGCTTGGTCTTTGGGTATGATGCGGGTAGGTCTGTAACCTCCTCGCAAGTCAGGAGCATTGAGTCCCAGTTGTATGTATTTTCCATGAGGTTTTGGTAGTTTTGAACATAGTGATCAATTATGTTAAGACCACCAATTCCATCCTGGAGCTTCAAACAACGTAGTTCTCGATGTTCCCGCTATGCGGGGATGCTATTTCCGTTTCCGCAAGCATTGCCCAGAAGATCCTTCTTGGTTTCAATTCCCAGCGGAGCGCTAGGTATGTGAAGGGTTTTGCCTTAACACTGTACCTGCGCTCGTCTTACGGTTACTTTTACTCTCAAGGTATTCCTGGCGTCAATTCCCTGCGGGTGCTAGGTATGTGAAGGGTTTTGCCTTAACACTGTACCCGCATCCGTCTTACGGTTACTTGTTCACCAAGGTTCTTGGCTTCAATTCCCTGCAGGTGCTAGGTATGTGAAGGGTTTTGCCTTAACACTATACCCGCAGCCGGCTTACGGTTACTTGTTTGCCAAGGTTTATTTGGCTTCAATTCCCTGCGGGTGCTAGGTATGTGAAGGGTTTTGCCTTTACACTGTACCCGCATCCGTCTTACGGTTACTTGCTTGCCAAGGGTTAAGGGGTATTTTCCCGCTTACTTTTTAATACTTTCGAATTTTGAATTTTGAAATTCGAAGAGTTGGTGAAAAGATAAACCTCTGAAACGTCGTGCGACGGTTACTTCTGACTGTGTCAGGACGTGCAGGAAGTTATGGTGACGTGACAGAACATGGTCATTCCAGTCGCTTTTTCAGGCGCGTGGGAGCGATTTTTCGGGCGCGTGGCCGCGAAATTACTGGCACACGTCCTTTCAACAGCTGTTGCCAGCTTGCTTTTTGCCACGTGTCATAGTTTCATTGCACATTTGATTTCTCTCTCCTCCGCATTAAATTCACCGCATTAATTGCGATTACTATATAAAGGGGGAGAGGGTTATTTGCAATTCACACTTTCCACTTTCATCTCTTCTTCTCAAGTAATTTCCGGCGAATTTTTCTGTTCAGTAAAGCATTACCCTGAAATCTCTTTTCGTCTTTCTTCCACCATGTCTTCTCATGATGCTGATGACCAGAAGACTGCTGGCGAATGCCAGTGCTCTCTTCCTGTCGATCTGTACCAGTATATCATCAGGAAGTTCATGCTCGAGTCTCTCGAGCCTGAGTTTCCTGAACCCCACCATACTGTGTACGATGCCCCTAGTGGCAAGATCGGGGTTTATGCTGCATTCTTTGTCTACGGGAACCTTAGGTTTCCGTTGACAAAGTTTGTGTACCGTGTCCTAGAGAGGCACGGTGTGCACCTGACAGAGGTGCACCCCATGGCCATTGCCAAGGTCCGGCACTTTGAGTGGGTGTGCCGGATACTGGGCCTTGAGCCCCTCGTTGATCGCCTGATGACCTTCTATACATGGAGGTGCATCCAAGGGTGGTACACTCTTACAACCCGTATCAAGGGTTTAAAGATTTGTACCACCGAGCGGAGTCTTCGCTCATGGAGAAGAGAGTTCTTCTTCATATCCGCTCGCGCCATCCCCATCGCCATGAAGTTCAAGAATGGCCAGGCGCTTCCGAACCTTCCCGCCCTCAACTACGAGGAGGCGGAATGGTTCTCGAAGATTTCCCGGGTCCAGTCCCCGGTTTTCCGTTTTCCGGAGTCGGCGATGGTGATGTTGGGGATGAGCCGGGTGTGGAAGGCGGCGAATGCGGATAAGGTTCCGATCGTCCTTGAATATGGTTCGAACTCTGTCCCTTATGGTACGTCTTGTTTCATTTTGCTGACTTCGATTTTTACTAACTTTCTTGTTGATTTCAGAGGGGAACGATCTTCAGTCGCTCCTGAACCCGCGGGAGGAAGATGGTCCCGCGCGGATGGGTACTCGTGCTCTGGACGAGAACGAGTTGCCCATCTTAGAGCAGACCGCGGGTCGGTTCGTGGAGGTTTACCCGCCAGGCCAAGAGATCCTGAGCCACCGACGGCCAGGTAAGCCTATCTTCTACCCTGAACCTCTCAATGCTGTGCCTGCTGCTGGAGTTCATGACATTTCTTCTTCTGAGGAATCCGCAGAAGGTCCTCCACTGGTGCGGAAGAAAAAGGCTGCCGTCGGGAAGGGCAAGGAGAAGGTGGCCTCTACGGCCGACCCGGTAGTCCTATCTGACTCGGAGTCAGATAATGCAGAGGTGGCGGGGAAGCCCGGTGGTGAGGAGACCACCGCTCCGGAGGCTGCAGGTGTTACCTCCGGGGAGGCAGCGACGACGACGGTTACCGGTGTCAAGAGGCCGGCTCCATCGGGTTCGCCCCCACTCGTCCGTGCGTTCAAGCTCAAGAAACCCCGTGAGTACCCCCATAATTCTTGTCTAAATTTATTGTTTCAAATAAATTTTTCTAACACTTTTGCTTGTGCAGGTGTGGATGTTGACGCATTCCAGGGTGGAGTTGGAGCAAGTGTTCCCCCGCCAATGACGGTAGGCTCGGTCAGCCTTCCCGAGGCGTCGACCCAGGCGTCTACGCCTGCTTCCGCTGGTTCCAGCCTTCCTGAGGCTGTTCCAGCTGAGAAGGTGTCTCCGCCGGCCGTGAGTGCAATTTTTACAGCATCTTTCACGGAGCCGGCGGTTACTGTTGCTGAGGAGGTGGCGCCAAACATGGCTACCACAGCGGCTACCACTATACCTGCGCCACCGGCACCGACGGCCGGACCATCAGGTATGCGCCAGGCTTCCCGCCGATCTATGCCACCTTCCCGTCTGCCTGACCTGTTGGATGGATTTCCTTTAGGTTCAGGTGATGGGTTTGGCGGCTATCGGCCTGTTATTGACCCTACAGGTACGTAGGGTTCTTTTTCCCTTATATATTTTTATCATCTTTTCCTAACTGCCTTTGTTTCTTTTGCAGTGTCGGATTCCAATGAAGTGTATGTTCCAAGATGGAACATACGCCGAGGAACAACCCTTCGTACCCCTGTGGAGTGCGTGGACTGGGCTCGCCACGCTGCTCCTCATGGTGCGTTGGGGGAAGCCATGGCTAGCTACCAAGAGGGTAGGCTAACCAATGAGCTTCGGGTTCTCCAGGCCCGGACGCAGCCCCGCGTCGAGCTGCTTTGTCGTGAAAACGACAAGTTAAAAGCAGCTCGCGCCAAAGATGTATCTGAAGCGCGGGCTCTTCGGGAGGAGAACCGGCAGTTGGCCGCTGCCGCAGCCGAGAAGGAGAAGGCATTCAAGGCCCTCGAGGTTGAAGTCCAGGCGCGACTCGAGGCCCGCTCCAAGGCTGCCCAAGCTGTGAATGAACAGCTTCGGCTGGCCAAGGAGACTGCGCGAAACTCAACTGAGAGGGCTGCCAAGGCTGAAGCTGTTGCTGAGCCACTTCGCGAAGAGAATGAGCAGCTTAAATGCAAATTAAAGGCTCTTCAGCATGCTCATGACGCCTTGGCAATGGAAGACGCCAAGAAGCTGCAAGAGATTCTTGACCAGAGGGGGGTGCTTGACCAAACCGAGCGGAAGCTTAAGGGCGTCGAAGAGGCTGCCGCAAAGGAAGTATTACTTGCCAATCTGAACCAAAGCGAAGCCGAACGCGCCCGTGACGAAGTGCAAGCTACCCTCCAATGGCTACTTCGAGAAGCGTTGCCTCAGGTATCCTCTTTTTTTCTCTCTTTTCTACTTGTAATTAGAAAATGTTCTAACTTGTAATTTTCTTTTGTAGGTTGTGCGTCGGGTCCTTTCAGAGACCTCTTACGACGATGCAATGAGCGCAGCCCTCAACGCTTCTCATGAGGATGGGGAGAAGACTGGTTTCCTGCTTGGTCTAGGGTTTGCTGAGAGAGGCTTTCCGCCCTCCAACTTCCCTTTATTCAATGTTAATACTGAAGTTGCTTATGACCAAGCTGTGAACCAGTATGCTGCCTTCCCGCATCCAGTGGTGGAGAAGGTGAATGAAGCTGCTGCTGCTGATGATGGGCTCAACATCCTTAAGGCTTTCCTTGGGCAGCCGCACTCTGACGGTGCTGGTCCAAGCGGAGGTGGCCCTTCAGCCTGATCCTGAAGATCTCTTCCCACCGCTAGGATAGACTTAGCTTTGTATAGATTTCTTTTAGGCGGGTAGTTACCCGGCCACTGTTGTAATATATCATTGAAATATTAATCTTTTTGCGTATAAGATTGTTATTTCCTTATTTGGGTTCCTTGCTTTATAAACTTATGACTTGCATACTTAGTTTAAATTAGCAATTTTCCAAGTGTTCAGAATAATAACCTTTGAACGTGGTTGATAATAGGTGTGAAGTTTTGTTTCCTCTTTCGTGATTGTGCGGGTAGAACCGTCACTTGCACTTAGTAGGATGGCAAGACTTTACCCTTATCTGACCTGTGTGTAGGTTTCTCTTACCTTTTGAGGATAAGTTAACCTTTGAACGTGGTTGATAATAGGTGTGAAGTTTTGCTTCCCCTTTCGTGATTGTGCGGGTAAAACCGTCACTTGCACTTAGTAGGATGGCAAAACTTTACCCTTATCTGACCTGCGTGTAGGTTTCTCTTACCTTTTGAGGATAAGTTAACCTTTGAACGTGGTCGATAATAGGTGTGAAGTTTTGCTTCCCCTTTCGTGATTGTGCGGGTAGAACCGTCACTTGCACTTAGTAGGATGGCAAGACTTTACCCTTATCTGACCTGCGTGTAGGTTTTTCTCATCTTTTTAAGAATTTTGTTTTGAACCGTTCGACGCGCGGTTGTTGGTGCAGTTCCCTCGAATGATTCATGCGGGATAGACCGGCACTTTCATTTAATGGGATGAACTCCTTCAACTGACCTGCGTGAAGGTTTGCCACGTTATTGGGTTCGTGCGGGTAAGACCGCCTTCCCACGCAACGACTTCACGTAATATGAATGTCGTCCAGTGTTGGATAGTTTTAACCGTTCGACGCGCGGTTGTTGACAGGTTATTATTCAGTTTCCTTAATGATTCATGCGGATAGACCGGCACTTTCATTTTTGGGTGCTGAATTTTTTCCCCTTCAACTGACCTGCGTGAAGGTTTGTTACGTTATTGGGTTCGTGCGGGTAGGACCGCCTTCCCATGCAATGACTTCACGTAATTATGCGGTGAAAACCGGCATATTAGTGTCCAGAAAAGTATAAATGTAAAATCATCAGCTTCGATGTTCTAGAGAGAATCATTTCCATTAGAAGTGGCTCTTGGCCTTTTCTTTACAAATTGGAATTGATTTACATGCAAACTGTGTAAATGAGCTCCCTTCCATGTTGTTGGGATGGGAGCGCCATCGAGCCGACACGCACCTGTTTCGGGATCTCGTTCTTTACGCAGCATGTAGTCTCTATTGAAGCTGATTTTTTATTCGTGTTTACCCCAGCCGTGGTTCCACACGCACCTGCCTGCCTGCTTAGCTTTTATTTCGCCACGAGGTGCGCGAGCGTCCCATCTCTGACGAATGTTTCGACCATGTCTTTTACGTCTATGCATTCTTCAGTGTTGTGGCCTTTTGTTCTGTGATAGTCGCAGTACTTGCTCCGATCAGCATCGTGACGATGTCGGATTTCTGGAGGCTTTGGCCATGGGAGCTCTTCAGTAGCAAATATGTCAGTGACGCTTTTGGTAAGTGGCGTCCATCTGGGGTTCCGGTGCGGCTTTACATTATCCCTTTCACCCAATCGGTGTTGTAAGCCGGATGAGGTGTCAAAGTTTACCCTTGACTGCCAAATGCCTTGCTTCCGTTTTTTGTTCAATCGGGCGGTGAGGACGTTGTCCTCTCTCGTCCTCTGGGTGTAAAGGTTTGTGTTCTGCGGAAGGTCTCTACCCAGTTGCTTCTCCGTTTCCGCATAGCGTTTGGCTGCTGTCATGATGCCATCCCATGTGGATGGCATTCCATCTTTACCCGTTAGGGTGCGGATAAGCTCTGGGTCTTGCGCGCCCTGGATGAAGGCTGCGCGAACAAGATCCTCGCTGATATTGCCCAAACTTAACTTCTTTGAGTTGAAGCGAGTGATGAAGTTTGGCAGAGATTCATCTTCTTCCCGTGTGCATTTGAGGATTGTCCATTGCTCCTCGGTATACTTTCGCTGCTGGCTGAAGTGTTGGCTAAACTTCTGCTGGAAGTCTGCCCAGTCGTAAATGTGGTTAACCGGTAAACGATCAAACCAAGCCCTAGCAGCCCCCACCAGCGTCATTTGGAACATGTAACACCACGTGGGTTCCGTCCAATTGCTAACGGTTGCCCCCGCTATGAACCTGTTCAAATGATCGTCTGGATCAGATAGGCCGTCATATGTGCCTATGTTAGGCATTTGTTTAGCACTTTTCGGGGCAATTGCTTCAGCAATGTCCCTTGCAAATTTGGACGTTCCTGCATTTGTAACGTTTGGTCTGAACGTTTTAGAGAAGTCTCGTGGACTTCTATCTATGCTTTTTGGTTTGAAGGCTTGTCCAAAATGCCTTTTCGGTTGGGTTTCCGTTTCTTTACGCTTCCCTTTTGCCTTATGACGAGGGTTCGCGTCGGAGTCGGATTCCTCCGAGTCATCCTCCCAGTATTCGAATTCGTCGGCCTGTTGCACGGAACGCAAGCGTTCGTTCAACTCAGCCTGGAATTCCTTTTGTCGTGTCTCCGCCCATGCCTTGACTTCGTCGAGAGTCTGGCGGGGGAGTCTTCGTTTTTCAAACTGGGTATCGGTGGATCCCAGTAGGCGGTCGTTTACTGCACTTGCCCCTGCTTTAGTAAGTGGGGTAGTGTTCGTAAAATTTACTTCACTTGCTCCGGCTTCGGTAGCCGGAGTAGTGTTTGTAAAAACTGTGTTGCCGGTATTCCCCCCAATAGCTGGGGTTGTGGTTACCGGAATTTCTCTAACCATCTTTTGTATAAAGTTTTGAAAAAACTGGAGAAAATTGTAGTTCTAGCTTTATGCACGGATGGCGCCAATGAAGAAACACTAACCGGACCCCGAGCAGGTTACTGGTAACCTGGGGGTTGGAGAGATGTTTCCCACGAGGGGTTAGACCCTTGGAAGATGGTTCTTCTGATAACCTGCAAAACAGACACCGTGAGCTCGTCACTGAGAAGGGGGGGGTTCCTCCTTGTGACCACCCTCCGGCGTGAGAATCAGACTAGATTGCTCTTTAAATATAAAAGTATATTAAGAGATTGCTAGAGCAGATATCAGGTATATTATGATGATAATGTGGTAAGATATGATAAGATGAGATGATCATACCATTTGTGGTATTTATAGCCGAAGGTAGGTTTCCAAGGGGTTTAGCCGGCCCAACACGCTACCAACTGTAACCTATGCACGTGCCCTGCCTGTGAGTGGTGGATAGGTAGCGTCTGACACAGAGCAGGCGTGTCGTGCACTCTTCCTCTTCTGCCAACTACAGGCTAGGCACGTGGTATGGCAGGAGTTGGTGGGTAGGCGGCGGCTATTGGTCACAGTGCTGTGGCGTGCTGTCTGCCATGCTGCTGTCAGTGAGCTGTCGCATCTCTGATCAGATCTTTTGCCCATACCTCGTCAGGTACAGTAAAAGATCCTTCAGTATACGGACTGGCTTATTTGGGCGGGAGTATTCCCCCTCCCGCCTCTGTGCGGGATTGCTCCCGGCTTGGCTCATTCCTTCAGGTGACACTGAACGATTGAGAGCTAAGTGCCTTGTGCGTGTAGCCATGCTGCGCGGGTGGCCTTCCCTAATGGCTTGTATCCGAGGCTGCGGGGACAGGCGGAGTCCTTCACCATTGGGAGGCATTTCCTGCGGGACCAGCTTGCGTACTGCGCGTAAGGACGTCACGTCTCTGAGCATGGTTGGTCCTGCGGATCCAGTTGGTCTCTGCGCAGACGTTCCTGTTTAAGGTGAGTCTTGCGGGTCCAACTGGGCTCTGCTGGGACCTACCTCTTCAAAATCCATGTGTAATGGGCTAACGTAGTTAGTTTAACTCAGAACCCATTTTTTAAAAGATTGTATTTTATAACCTATTGACAAATCATGGTTGATTTATAACTCGAACCGGTTTTGCAATTAACCCAGTTTTCTACACATTTGGAAGAGTATAATAAGTTTTTAAAATAGTTTGTCGAAAATTTGACTACTAAAGTCTAAAACAATCAATTAGAATAATAAAGATAGTAAATAGAAAACCAAAACCAATTTCAGCCCCTTCCTTTGGTCCTTGCTACTGCCATGGAAAGTGACTAGTCATTGACCATCTCCTTTAAAACCATACCTCTCACTCCATATGTTTTTATTAAAAGTAACATATTATGTGTTTAATATCTTGCATTTCCTCTAACTTCATAAAGGTATTTTGTTTGTGATTTCATTTTTTTTTTTTCCTTTTTTGGTTCATGTTCTACAATTTATGATATAAACACCACATTTTTCGATTTTAGACCAAAAAAAAAAAAAAAAAAAACTTAACCTTAGTTGTTAAGGACAAAAAAATCATGAATTATTATATTTCACAACACTAAGCTTGAATTTTTAAAATCAAAAGTACATTATTGTAATGTGTTCATTTTGAGAGTTTATATCGAACTTTAGTGATATTACGTGGTCTTGAAATTGGTTCTTCAAACTTTTTAAATTTAGTTTTTGAAAGGCAATAGAAAATTTAGTGAAATCCCGATCTCACCCCAAAAATCTATAATTATATGTTGCTAAAAATCCGAGTGACACATGAGAAAAACGTTCTAGCTTTGCCGCTTATTAAATTTTTGTCTCATGGGATAAATTAATGTATTACTAAAATTAAGAGTGCATATCCTTTCCTTTCTTTACATACATGTAGCACTTATAATTTTGTTTTAATATAATAGTACGGAGGTTGAATTTCAATAATATTATGACGTATAATGTATACATGCTAATTATAGTTTGTAAATCATTTTGAAAGTTACTCGAATAACCTTTCATTTTTCTATGTATGATTTTCATTTTGATCATCATAACTATACAACTTGATATTTATATAAGATATACAAACAACCCATATAATATATTACAACTTTCACTTGTAAAGTTAACCAAACTTCTTTAATTACTTTGTGCAAAGTATGTGTTTGGATTAACAATTTTCTTTTATCCTCGTAACCACTTGCAGTATAAGTGTTTTGATTGGCATTGCAACCCACATATCTATGTCACGACGTCAAGACAATGTGCTTGTGTGAGAGACTCTTTTGTTATAAGATATCATAGTGATTCTTTTTTTTGTTGAAATAGGTGGTCTCGGAATACGTAAGTTCCATTTCTTTTTTCTTTTATCTTGATTTAATTTATATTGATAATCATTGACAATGTATTATTTTTTCTTTATTTGCGAATGAATAGGGCATCCGATCCGTTGAAAATCTCCAACACCGAAGATTACCGTGTTTTCTTGGGTCGGGTGAGAGCTCGTCCTGTCAATGCGGCGGTGCTCGTAGGAGGTGTTGTTTTTGGTAGCCTTTATTTCTTGTTTGTTTAAGGGTGCAATTGACTTCTTGTTTTGACTAGAATGTAGCTTAAATCAGCTTTTGTTTGGAGCTGAGATGTTCTGATTTTATTTTGGATTTTGATGATATGTAACCCTTATCTAATGGTCTCATGTGGTTGATAAGGATTGAAAAGATTTCTTCTCCCGTCTACGGACAATGTTTTACCTACCTTTTCATTTCAAGTTGTATCTCAAACAAAATTTACTGTTCATCTTAACATCATTTTGAACACACGTTAAATTGTTGTGAAACGCTTATAAACGACAATGCAAACCCATAAAATGTTATAAAAACATTCTGCCTCATATATAGTTGGTTTGAATTCAAAATTTGTTTTTGATGTTAGCAAATGAGAGTATGCAATTAGAATCTGAGCTCAAAAGTCAAAATATAAATCTTTGAAAAGTGTCATCCACCATACCGTTTTACTCTCTGTTAAAAATCCCGCACAGTTTGTAAAAGGTGATTTTGTCCAAAATTCGGCCAAAGAGATTGAGTAATACCAGGCCCGGCTCCAAAGACGAAAATTTTTTCGGGATTCAAGTAATATGAGTATTTTGTTAGCTTTAAACAATTAAATATTTAAATGGCTATACTTGGTTATGATTTGAGTTGTGTAAAAAAGTTTTATATAAAAATAAGCTTAAACATGTTCTAAATGAGACTAGAACCCACAATCTTTTGGTTGAGAGTAATACCTCTTTGCCACTAAGCCAAACTAGTTATTATGTAATTGGGTTTAAACATTAAATATACATCTTGTTATTTATAAAAATATATATAATTTTTTTAAAAAAAAAAAGAAATTTGGGCCTTACGGGGTGTCGGGCCGGGGGCCATCAACCACCCCGCCCTCCCTAAAGGCCGGCCCTGAGTAATACTTACACTGCATTCTTGAGTTTTTTATTTAAGGGATTATAAAAGAAAAGATAAGAAAATTTTTCTTTTTTCATTTTTAAGTTTTTTCATTAAAAGAAAAAAAAGAGAATGAAAAGAAAAGTTAAGCTTTTTTTCCTTCAAAACTTTCCTGCCAAATATGGCCGGATTGTGAAGGAAAGTTTATATCACATTACTATATTACCAATTTACCCTATCTTAATTCTCTTTTTCATGTTGCTATGAGGACATAATTGTAAAATTACAATTTTTTTCCTATCTTTTCCTTTCAATCTAACTCAATAATGTAATAAACACTTTCTTTTATTTTCTTTTCTTTTAACTCGAGAATGTCTTTTAAATATATAATTTCTTTTCCTTTCTTCCTCTATCCAATCTCTATCATTTCTTTTCCTTGTATTTTAAACCCGATAATGCAGTGTTAATTCATTGTATGCCACTTGCCATAAAAAGAAGTTACTCAGTCTAAGTTCCCCGCTTGTCTGAATAAGAAGATCGGGATGAGGGAGCTTGACAAATTCATTTTCGATCATAAACTAGTTGACTTCCCAAGGTTCAACAAAGCAATCTTTGACGTATTGAGCAATGCTTTGACAAGCTTGGAGGATATCATACTTTTCACTCTAGTTAATTGCTATAACAAGATTGAGTCGTGAATTGTTCTCCGTCATATGTTCAGCGTATGTAATGGATTCTTTTAAGGATTTTGGAAGCTTAGAGGATGGCAGGAAGTTTTATCTCCTCCCTATATAATTAAACATGTGATTTCCACATATATGTGTTATATATTTCTAGTCCTCAATGATTTTACCTCGAGATATAGGCAATTTCATCTTGTAAGGAACTTTCAAGCGGTCTCATTAAGAAATCAACTTTAGCCTACATCAAAACAATCAACCACTTACAAGAATAATAAATTTAAATCAAGATATAGTAAATTAACATATATACGTTCGGTTTGACTAGTTGCCAGATGAGAAGGCGAAGACGGTAACAACTCATATTCCCCAATCCCCACTTACGACACAACTCAATAAACAACTTCAGTGATCAAGCACCTGCATGCATCACCTGAAATGTTATTTTAAATACGAGTTAATTTAAGTGTTAAGCACAACGATCAACTTTATAGCTAAAAAAATGAGATTCATATACTTTCGATCCTAGTAGAATTCGGTAGAAAAAATGTTGCTTCAGCTAGCGCGATTCAAGTTCATTCAAACTCGGCTCAAATTCACGTTTTAGCAAGATGATCTCGGATAAATTGAACGAGTTAGCTCCATTAACATATAGGAATGCCTAAAAGATGATAAGTCATATGGCTTGGGCTTGCCATTTAATTGTTAAAAAGTCCAGTCTCTATTAAGCCCATTGAAATAAAAAGAAAAAAGAAAAGTGTGCTTAATTATATATGTTTAAATTTTAATTGTTGATAAGTATCATAAAGTTGCTCATTTAAGACAAACTCTTTATTCTCACGTATTCTTGCTTAGATGTTTTTTCATATGCCTAGTATATTTACTTAGGTCATACGTCAAACGGGTAAAAATTAAAAGGTTTGAAGAAAATGAAAGGATCAAAATCTGCTCCAAATGTAAAACTAATTCAAAGGATCAAATAACTTTTTTCACAGCAATAATAATAAATTATAATAAAATTCTACATGTTCAATTGTTCATTTTTTTCGAATTGATGGTCATTAGTATGATTATTAACTAATTCTACATTTAGATAATATTTGATTAAATAGTGTAACATCTCAAATTTGATTAACTTGTAAGTTGTAACAATCCATGTGTATTCTTTAGTGCAGGTTGACTGTTGAATGTTTATGTTTCAGATTTGCAAAGTAAATGTTTTATTGATTTATCAAGTAAATGTTTTATTGACTTGGTTGTGTTGGTGAATGAAGAATCGTTTTGAGAGTTAATAATGTTGAACCCCATACAACCAAATCGTTGTAGTATAGTGGTAAGTATTCCCGCCTATCACGCGGGGTGACCCGGGTTCGGTCCCCGGCAACGGTGATTATTATTTTTAGAACCTGTCAAATCTTTTACCTACATTTCATGTTGTTACGATTGTACGATTGTAAGAATCGGGTACCCATCAAAGTAAACTTTCGTATCAAAAGCTCTCAATCGACTACCTAGATTTGCTAGGGGAAAAAAACATTGTTGATAATGTTCTAATTCCGATCAATGTTGTAAAAGTAGGTCTACAAGGCCGAGTACTCTTCGAGTACTCGCTACAAGGTATGGTGCCGAGGAGAGTTTCTTTAACTCCGCCTAGTTACTAAAAATTGGTCAAAGGTGGTTAACATTAGCCTGAATCACATCTAGTCGATTTACTTGGGTCTATTTTGACTTAAAAAATACAACATAATTCGTATTTCTATAATATTAAAGAACGAGTATCATGATTTTTAATTAATGATTTAACATTTTTTAGAATAATTCAGTGTTTACAAATGTATTTATCTTATTTATATTGATATTCATTTATTTTGTATAAACATTAGTAAACTTATGATATTTGAAATATATATATTACCCAAAATCTAATTTTCTTTATATTTATCATTGCCGAGTACTCTCCGAGTACTCCTCGGGTACTCCAAGTACTCCCTCCAAGGGGGTCGGCCGCCTAGGGACCGCCTAGCGACTTTTGCAACATTGATTCCTATGCAGTTTTGACAGGGGTACCTGACTCTTTGTGCAAGACCCCAATGTGTTTATCGTGATTCGGTCAAGTTTTGGACTTTGTATCCAGTTCATACTCGTTCTTGAAGTTAAGGAAATTAATTCTGGGAGTTGCATCAATCGCGCTTTGGAGCATTTGGTGGGCGGGAATAATCTAGTCTTCAACATCACGAGACGTGCGGAAACTAGCACTCGAGAAATCAAAATTATGAGCATGTTATGGATCAAAAATAGAGCAGAATTGGGAAGATCTAGATTGGGAGTCTTGGTATAACCAGTTTTTTTTTTTTTATCTTTTAAAATTTTGAGGTATCTTGTTATAAGTTTTTAGGCATAGTGTTATTGTAATATTTGTACAACATCATACCTAATAAAACTAAAACACCAAAGCTAAAAATTATTTTACATCTTTCAAGTTTAATTAAATTTTTAACTAAACCCAAAAATTATCGTAAAATATACCAAATTACTTTCGATCTTGACATAAAACACACTAAAATGTTTATAACTCGACATGAAACTGACTCAAGTCCATTTAGACTATATCCAAAGCCGCAAAACCATGTTCTAAAGTCTTAACTATGGATTATCAAAACGAACGAGAATAGTACAAAACGACTAAACCGGTCAACGATTACAAATAATTCAACTGAAGCTAATAATTAACAAGATAAATCCACATAACATTCATACTAGTCTGTCATTTACTGCACACATCTGTTGTTTGTTCATAAAGGAACAAAAACAAGAAGTTGTACTCAATGTTGTTTCTCTTGTACAGTACCACCATTGGTAGACCTTGTGGGGGCCACTTTTGCGGGTGTAGAACGTTCGGCTTGCGAAAACTGAATCAAGATTTGCATCAAAATGGTAACAACTCCCAACCCAATTGCAGCGAATGTGAGACCCTTCCATGAGGATAAAAGATTTGACCATTGTAGGAATTTGTATGTCCCGAATACAAGCAGGCATGCCCAAGATACAACCACCTGTTGCACAGTCAAAATATGTCAGAATATTTACGATATTATGGAGAATTACTATTTACCCTCAAACTATGGATAGCTAGTTGGAGTGAGCAAAAAACTTATTAACCAAATACCAAACCTGAACCCAAATAACCAACAGAAACTAGTAACCAATGATTCGGTTTTGCTTTTTTTGTGAAAACCGAAAATTACGGTTCGGTTTCAGTTTTGCCTCGTTCCAAAACCGAGTGGAACCAAACCGAATCGAAAGCGAAGAAAACTGACTCAAACCAATAACCGACGGTTCGGTTGACTTTTAAAGCCAAACATTTTAAGCCCAGATGTAAAACCACATAACCAGACCGAACCAATACATAAAACCAAAACATCTAACCACCCATGCACACCCATATAACTACTTTTACATGGGTCGATTTTTGGTAATTTTTTTATTTCTTAAAGTTTAAACTTCAAATACAAGAAACAGGTGGAAAAACTAAAAATGAAACAGATCGGATGGGTCAACAAAAAATGTGTTTTTAATGCGTCAAAACCTACTAAATTACGTTACTAAAAAGAATGGATTTAAATTTTACTAGCATATCAAACGTATTTAACCTTTTAATAAAAGAACTAGCTTGCTTGATAATTTTTCCATTAAAAGAACTAAATGCACACAATATACTAAATTACTTAATGCACACAACACGTAAGCAGAAAAAAAACTGCTAAGAACTTTAAAGTCAAGATGGCCCGTTTTAACATGTAGAATAACTTGTGACCTGTTACCCGGCCCGCCCATAACTATAACGGTGTTCTTACCACAAGGGACTTCACCGGTCGGCCGATGTCAACGAGTTCTGAATCAGGAAAGGCGTTTAATTCTTTATGTTTGTCTAACAAATCATCCTGTAGAGTGTTGATCACAAAATAAATCAATAAAAATTAGTCGAGCCTCAATAGGATACACAATAATATATAGTATAGTGAAGACAAACAAATACCAAAGACATGTACCTTGGCAACAAAAATATCTTTACACCATTGTGCAACACCTTCATCAGTTTCTGGCAGGTCCTTCATTAAATGGCGCTTAACTCTCACATCAATCTGCACAATAGAAACCGGTTTTGATATTATACAACCGCCTAAATCGATTTATTTACAAAAAACAACATGTTAATTTTCTATAAAATAATTTTGAAAGGCCTACCGCAGAAGACTGCCCTTTAAAGAGCCTCAACATTGTTGGTGGGGTTGAATCTTTAGGGATAGCAACCGTCATATCAATGATTGCAGGAGCAAATGATCTCATTTCACTCACTGAAGTGACAAATCCCTGATAGAACAATATTAATATCAATGTCATAAGTAGATGAAGCCATACGGAAAATAACATGTACGATTGGCGTTTGATAACATTGAACATTATAGTAACTCAAACATTTTAACCCTCAAAACAATGTGTTGTCTGATAATATTTAAGATATAGGTTGAAAAGGTTTTTTTTTACCTTTGTTCTTGGAATTAAGACATTTCTAGGAACAGGTAATCCCATTGAAGATGCATATTCTTGAGCTGCTAAAAGTTTTGCTTTAGTAAAGCGAGTTCCTTCAACAAAAAGGGCCAACCAAAAGGGCTGCGGGTAATCTTTTAGGCGTCGAAGACCTGACTGCAATACAACAGTCAAAGTGTGAATACACACACAGACTAAATAAATTAGCTAAGTTATGAATGTAAATAAGTGTGACAGTAATAACACCTTTAAGGTACTTTCATCTTTAGCCCAACTTCTCTCAAGAAATAGATACTCAGAAAACCACATTGACCAACCGATTACCTGCATGTATTCACATATAAAAAAAATAAATTTAATGTGTTATATATTACTATTCAATGTGTTAAAATACTTACAGGAAGAAACTTTGATGATTTCTTCATGACAGCCAATGTGCTACCAAGACAACCAGATCTCTGTATCCAGAAGATTAAAAAATAATTGGTACATTGAATACACGCATAGAATTAAGAACTAATTTTATATCATAAATTGCAAAATTTTATAGATATACTACTTCTAAATTTCAAAACTTCCTATCTACCCGTTAAAAACACTACAAATGGGATTGCAACATTTTGATTGTGAAAACTGACATTAGACCTGTAATGAATCAAAAATTCGGTGGACTGTTTGTAAACTGTTCGGCGTCAAGTTCGTTTATGTTAGCGAATTGTGCATTTAACAAACAAACGAACATGAATAAATTTTTTGGTCCATGGACTCATGTCTTATTCGTTCATTTATGTTTTTTAGCATCTGTTTACATCCGTTCATTTACGTTCATTAGTTTAAGTTTGTTCGTTTATGTTCATTAATATATTCATTATAACGTTTAGTCCTGCTACAGTTTAGTCTAGTTTTGATAACTTTTTCAGAGTAACAGATTGTTGTTCACTTCTACTTTTAATTGGGTTTGATCTCGATTATGCTCGTTCCTCTACCCTCATGAACCGTTCGTTTATACTTTATACTGTTAATGAACAAACATAACTAACACACTCATTTTCTTAACGTACGAACACAAATAAACGGGTATATTGGATGATCAATCACCTGAGCAAACACCCATCCGATAAGCCAATCAATGTCACTTTTGTGATTAGCTATCACAAGAGCATGTTCTTTACCTGGAAAAAAGCTGGGGTAAGCTAAAACTATTTGTGCAAAAATAATATAAATTCACAAAACAAACCTAAAGTTACACATTACAAAAGCAATATCCAACTTACCCATCATACGAAGAGTCTCAGGGTCTGTGTACAAGTTAACCTGCAGCAATATGACCTCAGAAATCTTAATAAGATTTACATGTAAGAAAATATAAGAAATAACAGTCCTTACAAGTTTTAACTTGTGTTGGTTTTATACATTTAGATATTTATAGCTAGTTATTGATTAACGGAAATGGAAGACTTCTTTACTTCCTAATATCACACAAACGAAAGCAACAGCTTTAATAATTTGAACATTAAAGCATATTAAAAAATGATCAGAAACAGACTGAATGCAAATAGAAAATAATCATTAAACAGAGAGATTAGTAAAGTCATATAAATGCTACATAAAAGTAAGCATGATTGAGTATTTATTTGTTTGATGAGTCATGATTATACAGAGATGTTTAGTAAAATATTTTAAATATACATAAAAGCAAAGCATGCTTGAAGGTTTATTTGTTTAATGATAGATTCAAAATTACAAATTTTGCCTTAGGGTTAAATAAGTTTATAATTAGAAGCACATATCCAGCATGTTTTAGGATAATATGGTAAAAATAAGACATTAAACCTAACTTAGTGTTCTAGAAACCGATTATACACATATTACAAGTCAACAAAATGGCACAATTTTCAGGTAGCCAACTAAAGATTAATGAATATTAGGTACATATATAGCAATTAATGACGTTACTGTAGCTTTCCCAATAACCGAAGAAACGCTTACTTGAATACTATATCTGCTTTTGAGTAATTTAAAACAATTAAACACATTTGTTAGTTTAGACTTTGAGTTTAAATAAAGAAAAATGTTTATTTTAATCAACTATTTTATAGTGAAATAAGCTGATTTCATAAAGCAATTGCAGAAAATCAACCTAGTGAAAATTGCTTATTTAATCTAACCCTGGGTTTAAACTTGTAATTCCAAATCCGCTATTGAACACACGCATCCTCAACCACAGAATCCGTATTTGAATCCAGTGGTTGATTATCCCCAAATCAGCAAATATATAGTAAAAACTCAAATCAACAAATAGTCAAATAGTAAACATAACAAAACCCTAATTCATCATTTATCCAATAACACAAACACAAACCTCACAATTGATTTCAAATTTCGATTAACTTAAAACAAAATCAACAATACCTTAACTAAGCAACTTCCAATACCTTAATATAAACAGCATGCTTCACTCTAAAATAATGGACATGTAAAAACTTTTCTTTATACAAACTCGTCAAAACTGTTTATCTTGTTTAAATTAACGCAACAAGCAAATGAACTGTCTAGGTAAGCAGTTTTTCGGTAATCGGGAACATCACAATTAAAGCATTAAATTCCAGTAATTAATGCCTTAACTATAACGTGCTGTCGTGCTCGATTACCAAACAATTTATTTGCTAATTCAGTTAATTAGAACAAGATAACACTTTATCCAGTTTAAATAAAGAAAAGTGTTTATGTTCATCCAGTTTAAATAAAGAAAAGTGTTTATGTTCATCCAGTTAATTTAAGAGTGAAATAAGCTGATTTTAATAAGCAGTTGGAGATTGCTTATTTCAAACATGTTAGGTTTATAAGTAGAAGCACATAATCAATTTCATTAAAATAGCTTATCTAACCTAACCCTAGGGTTAAACTTGTAATTTCAAATCCACCATCAAACACATGCATCCTCAATCAAATCCATGTTTCAATCCGGTGGTTAACTATCCCCAAATCAACACACAACTAACATAATAAAACCCTAAACTAACAACTGATTTCAAACTTTAATCAACATCACCTTAACTCCTGCCCACCAATCAACGATCCACACAAGCTCCAGCCACAACAACTCTGCTACGATTCGATTAATCCTTCGAAACAAACTCTTCGAGAACGGCCGTATAGTCACAAATATAATCGCCTGCAAACACAATCAGATCCAACATTTCAACAAATTTTAACACATTTTAAAGAATTAACATTACTGCATAACTGTATAAGCTCTAATCAGTGAATCGGGGTAGCAAATCATTGATAAGTTGTCAAGTAAACCTGAAATAGATTGGCTAATATAATCGTCTATAAAACGAAGTGAGATTCAACATTTTATCGAATATTAATGGAACCGTATGACTGTATAAGCTCGAATTAGTGAACCGCAGTAGCAAATCAATAATAAGTTGTGAATCTACACATAAGTTGCAACCGAACGGTTACAGCTTACACGACAAAAGTAAACCTGAATTAACAAGTTAACGTTACTGTATAACTGAATAATAAGCTCGAATGAGTGAATCAGAGTACTGATTCAATAATAAGGCGTCAAGCTAGCAACTGATTGAACACATAAGTATCAATCCAACGGTTAAACTGAAGTTAGGTCAAAACTAAAACCTAATTAACAAATTCTAACGAATTTAAACGAATAAAACGTAACTGTATAACTGTATAAGCTCAAACAAATGAAACAGAGTAACATATCAATAAGAATCTGTGAATCTAGCAATCAATCGAACGGTTAAACTAAAGTTAGGTTAAAAATAAACCTAAAATAACAATTTCTAACGGATTTTAACGAATTAAACGTTAGTGTATAAGCTCGAATCAATGAATCTCAGTAACAGATCAATAATAAGTAGCAATCGAACGGTTAAATTGAAGTTAGGGCAAAAATAAACCAAAATGAAGGAATTAAGGTAACTGTATAGGCACGAATGAGTGAATCGGACGGAGTAACATGTTGATAATAATAATAATAAGTAGCAATCGGACGGTTAAGAAAGAAGTAGTGTAAAACTGTATGAAATGAAGTTAGGGCTAATAATAATAATAGTACCTGAATGAGATTGACGATGAGACCAGAGAGAAAGAAGAGGACGCCAATAGGAACGATAACAGCTGCTGCTGCGATAGCCATGGCCAAGCCAAACTCTGTGTCAGTGAGAGAGAAGAGAAGTGAATTACAAAGTAAACGTTTATTTATAAGAGGATAAATTATGATGATGATGGTATTGGATCCGATATATCAAAGTGTTGTATGATAATAATAATAATAATAATAAGGGTTGAGTTATAACAAGAAGATTAGTTCTTTAAGAAAAATAGGAAATAATCTTGTTCATTCATTTGAGAATTGAATGGTTGAGATTAGATTAGAGAGATCATCAAGTGTAAAACAAGGGTAAGGGGATAACATATTTGTTGATTTTCTCTCTCCACATGTAAGGCACATGTCAAATACCCTATCATTTTAAAACGCTCATAACTTTTTTATACGACATGTTTTTTTCAAAACAATTTCACCATAATAACGAGTGTTTTTTTATCTTTTATATGAGTACCATATTGCTTTATAAAAATAAAAAAAAATCGTGGGTTTTTACAAGGTGTGTTTTATCATAATTGTGTTTTACAAAATTGTGTTATACAAGTGTGTTTCATAGTGTTTTTTGCATTGTGTTTTTTACATTGTGTTATTTAATTGTGTTTTTGTCATTATGTTTTTATTTTCATAGTGTTTTTTCCATTGTGTTTTATACATTGTGTCTTTTTCATTGTGTTTTTCATAGTGTTTTATTTTCCGGTGAAATTTCCGAAGACTTTTCGGGCAAGGTGGTGGCGGTGGGCGGTGGTAGTTGTAGGAGATGAGTGAAAATTTAAGTGGGTTTTAATTAAATATTTTTTAATTAAGTGGGTTTCAATATTAAGGTAGTAGATTAAAATACCCTCCTTCCTAGCCTTATTAGAAAAACCAAACTTCTTATTTGATCCTTTCTCATAATAATAATAATAATAAAATACACATATAAAACGCATTTTAGGAAAATAAATTATAAAAAATAATGTGTACTTTATATATATAAAAACAACAAAAATAATAACAAGAATAATAATAATTTAATTTAAAAAAATTGATGTACGAAGGTGCTTACGATTTCTCTAATATTCATATACTAGCTTTTATTCATCATATTAACAGGCTGTTCTACATTATTTTTTTATAATAATCATATATTTTTTTATTTTAATTTTATTTATTTTAATGTACTTAATAATATACTTATGGCAGCTTTTATCCCCCGTATTATGGATGTATTTTATATTATTCGTTTCTAGTATTTATATATATTTTTTTTATTTTAATTTTATTTATTGTTAGGTACTTGATAGTAATATACTTGGGATTTGATGATGAAAGGATTTCACAAATAAATGAGATATTATAACCCAGTTTATAAACTATCTGGGTTTGGTGAGTTCATGACCCGTTTATTTTTTTACTATAAAACTGTTTATTAATTATAGATAATATTTTTTTTTAAATAAGATATTAATTTTTGGTATATCCCTATTTAGTAGGACTTTCATATCAAATATTTTATTAGATTAATTTTTAATTTAATTAGATGTTATAAGCCATTTCAAGGGTATCTTGGTTTAGTGAAACTCATGCTCATGAATTCGGGTCAAATGCATGAGAAACCATCATTTACAAATATAGCAATATGATGGCTTGAGAGTTGTAGTGAGTAACCAGAGAGCTTTTAAGATTAAGATAAGATTTAAGATTACATGTGATCTGGTATTTACGCGTGGTTGGAACAAATGGGTGTTATTAAAGGTGAATCTATTCAGATGGAATGTGGAAATAGGCAAGAATTACAAGATTGCAACATTGGGTGACGTTATGTGAGGATTTGTTGGAACCAGTGAAACGTAATTTATTATCATATTATGCGGCATCGGTTACATGGCAATTCATTAGTAGTTGGGGCGGTATTCAACCGACGTATACATTCGATGTGAAGATTAATTAAAGATACACTTGAATGTAAAAGAACATGATGGCAAACGAAAAGCGATACAAGTAATCATCCTCACGATATGAAACCATCTTCAACAACAAAAAAAGGCGTTGATAAATATCATTAAAAAATACATAAAAAGGCTTGTTTATATCGGTGAAGAATATATATGGTACGATTTTATATGCTGTTATCTTTTAAATAAGGTTAAGGTGTCATACATAGTACACTAGCAACACTTGTCTATAACGATAAAAGTTAATCTGGTCTATCTATTTATTTACAAGATAATATATATGTTTATCGTTCTGTAACTTCGCATTCGTCACAATATTATTTTCCTATACAGTATAATAACAACACATATGACATATTTCTTATACATTATAATGTTAAACATGTTAGAGACATCGCACGTTGCAACAATTTGAACTTGATTGGCGAAGGAATCCTAACATCAAATGAGTCAAACTCTTTCACTGTAGTTGTTTTAAACTGGCGCGTTACGGCGGGAATGCTAAACTCTTGTTGCAAAAATTGAAAGCGTAAAACAAAGGTGTAAAAGTGAAAACTTTCATGACCAATTTGTTAAAGTCAGTGTTGTGCCGAAGTTGAAAAGGAAAAAAGTCTGGTTGCCATCAGAAACCCATGTCTCATCCCAAGTA
Source organism: Bidens hawaiensis (assembly GCF_021521415.1). Lineage (NCBI taxonomy): Eukaryota > Viridiplantae > Streptophyta > Magnoliopsida > Asterales > Asteraceae > Bidens > Bidens hawaiensis. Next base: position 124,986 of record NW_027494394.1, read on the forward strand.
GGCTCACTCAAGTATTAGAGATAGCTCAACGTTGTTAAGTAAATGTTATAGTTATCGTATATTGTACATTGTTATTATAACACTTATTTGAATAAGCGAATACATATAAAACTCGTGTTTATAAAAATAATACTCCTTCCGTCCCTTTGAAAGTGTCTACATTTCTATTTTAGTTTGTCCCATTGCAAATGTCTTACTTTTAAAATTTATTAACTAATTTTCAAATTTACCCTTACACAAATACAATCATTGAAACTTTTTAAATTTTGTCTTTTTATATATGTAAGGGCCATTATAGTCAATTGTTAAGCAAAAAATGTAATAATTCAAAGTTTCTTAAAATTTGTGTTTTTCAAACAATGACATTTGTTATGGGACGGAGGGAGTAACTGATAAAAAGATATAACCCCAACTGATGATGCATATATTCATCACATTTAATATCGTGTGTATTCGTATGCTCTCTTAATTGTATTTTATTGACTGAATAAGGAGTTTATGAAAGGGTTAGGCTAAACATACATTTATTGTGTACCTGCCATACCCTCTCCTCTAAACTTTAATTTCCTTCAAAAACTTTATTTGACATATTACCACCCTCTAATATTTTTAGTCATTTCAAGCCCCTCTTTAAAAAATCAAATCAAATACTATAAAGTTTATTTTTTATTATTTTTATCTTCTCTCTTTGTTTTACTGTTCTATATTATAATAATATTTATTATCATTATAAAATGCATTTAAAGAATAACAATATAACGTCTTTATAAAAACGATAAAACATTTTGTATATATTTATCTTATCATATGCCTGACACCCGACAAAAAGATAATTTAAATATTTTTTGATAAGTTTGAAAGCATGAAATTAATGTCACATGAGAAAAGAACCAACTTGTTGATCAAGTCGTATGTTGTTTATTCTTGTAGAAAAAAAAATGTTTTTTTTTCTTTTTAATTTTAAAAAAAACGTTTTTTACATAAACAATTTTTTTGTTATTTAAAAATAATTATATAATATACAAAAAAGATTAAAAAGGGAAAAGAAAACCTATTTAAATAATTAAAAAAAAAATTAATTAATAATGATAATAAAAGATGACAAAATGACAAAGAATAAACGTAAAAGTTTAAATGATATTAATGTAAAACTTGATGGATGGGGTACGTTTAGTAAAAATGAAGGAAATGAGGGTACGTTTAGCAAGACCTTTATGGTAATTCATTAAGGTGTGTCGAGATTAGAGGAGAAAAAAAGTATAAAAATGAAATAAAAAATTGTTTCATGATTCTTTATATTTCGGCTTCACATACTTGATTCTCTATATTGGGCCATCGATGCCGGTGATATTGATAGACCCGTCATACTGACACCCCGGATATCCTAAAAAAATCTTCAAATGTTAAAAGTTGTACTACGTATTAAGGAAATCAGTTGATACACGAAAATATTATGGATGAAAATAAAGCATATTCAAAAGTACACAACACAACACAACACAACAGATTTTGATTATGTTTGAGGTTGAACATGATATTGGTGTTGATATGTACTATACACTTGTGATCTTTGGGTGGTTGGTTGGTGGGTGGATAAGATTGCCTTCTGCTATGGATGATCCCAGAAATGTAAAATGAGGTGACATTGATGTTTGAAACCACCTTCATGTTTTTAACCCACTTAATTAATAGAATATTAAAAATGAAAAACAAAATTACCTTTTTCTTAAATTTAATAACTAATTAGCATGGATTTAACATATAATCACCATTATAAAACATCACAATATCCACATTGCTATATCAACTTGTTTATCGTACTCTATTTTCAAACTACATCATTTTTCATCATTAGCATATCAATTGTATCTAAAGAGGTATAGTATTAAAAAACCAAGATAGGTTCGGATATAACCCAATGACTCTTGAGTGAAATATTTCGGGTTGAGGCTGGTAAACTGATGGCCCCAGACTATGTGGCGAATGTCGTGGAGTACATGCTCAAGCAAGTGAACCACCACCTATCACATTAAAGAGAAAACTACACATGGAAAAACGATTATGACCTAATGTGGGACCATCTCTATTTAATAATGACTTTTATAAACACCTAGTGTATATACTAGTGATATCATACAAATCATGTAATTCACCCTCTATATCTTTTCTTTTACATACTTATTTCCAGTTATCGTATTAATATTTATCCTCACGTCGGAGCATGATCACAAGAAAGTTCCCTCCACATGGTGAAGCACAACTCAAAGGGCTCTCCGTTAATAGTCGATATTAAATCAGTGCTTTTATAACTTTTACGACTTAATAAATAAAGAGAAATAATAAATGAAAAGGTGTTAAAAAATAATAAATGTAGTTAGGGCCCCATGATTTACGACTTGAAAAAGTCTAGGAGGTTCCAATACAATCAAATCAAGAATTTATTTGTTTCCCTTTTTAATAACTACATTGTCATCCAAACTCATCTACCTTATATTTAATTTCCAAATAAATGAATTCGTTACCTCACCGTCTAGCGGCCTAGGTACGTGCAAATAAAATAATTGAACCCATGACAATTTTCTATATTTTTGGTGATGTTAGTTATTATTATGTTTACCAACATTTTTTCTATGTTTTTTTATTTTAACTAAGCCAAACAATCATGATCCACTAGGATAATTTTTTATCTAATAATTTGTATTGGTTAAGATAGATCTGAAAATAAGTAAAGGAGTGGATCAGGATCTAAGACAAAAAGAAAGTTGTGATTTATTTGTTGGAATAATTTGGATCGGATCAATTGAAGAAATAACGGAAATCAATTCAACAAGATAAAGATGTGAATTTGATTAATTTGTTTTAACTCATATTTGAATCTGTTTAGGTTTATCGATTAGGATTAATGTTTTTTGTTTACTTAAGTGAATTTGAGATAAATTGTATATTGGTATAACTATATAGGTTTACTATTAATATATGGTTATGTAATTGCTTTATTTGTGTTAGTTTAATAGAAACGGGTTGAGACAAGTTTGTATCCCAAAATACCAGTGTTTGTATTCCTGATTTAATCGTATTTTGTTGCTTTTGTGCCTTTATTATTTTACGCCAAAGAAGGTTTCGACTAATGTTTGGTATCCACTTTAAAGAAGACTTCGACTTCTGTCCAACTTGATTCCATCCATCACCATATCATTCGATACCCTCCACCTTAAACTCTCTAATTAACCGTGTCTTCTTTGGTCGTTTTTAGATGGGTACCTTGCATGTTTTAGGGGTTTAGTCAGTTGCTCCAAATCATAATTAGATTTCTATGTATAACTTTGTGGATAGAAAGTTGTCCACTTACACCTAAACATTACTAGAAAAAAGGCATTCAATGACACGCATTGCATGTCATTAAAGGGCCCTTATGACCGTAGATGTTCTAATCTCCATTTCAAGCTATCTTGAGTTTGATTCATTCTCTTTCTGTATGTTCTATTGCTGAACAGTAGACGTTATGATTTATGTATATAACTTTTATGTGAATTGGCATCAATTTGGATTCTAGTTTTTGTCATTACTTAAATATATACTAGTGAAACATGTTTGGTTTATGTTGATGTTTGCATTATGATTCTTGGTTTACACATCAATAATGTGATGTAAATGCGCTCCAAGAGAGCGCTCCAAAAGATAGGGTATGTGGAGCCGAGAGGGGACAGGGGTGGAACTTGCGCATGGACATTTATGTGCAACTTATAGTACTATAAGTAGATTTTCAGACGCTAACCTCCATATATACATTGGTGATAAATGTAACACAAGTCATTCGATTGGATTGATGATTAATCATGTTGTTCCTTCATCAAAATGACTTAGAGTTTAATAAATTTATTCAATTAATTATATCTTTTATAACTGAACTTGTGAAGAAGAATAAATGGTTTTTTGTTAGAACAAAATCCGCACACTAGACTTGTGGTATAAAGGCATGAGATGCAATTGGCTAGGTTAATAACAAGTATCAAATAATTAGTTAAAAATGTATGGACAATACTATCTTTCAAAAAAAAGTTTTACAGTCGCTAGAGTAACCAAAAAGAAAAATCTGACGTTAAAATTAAATTAAAATCACCTTAAAAAAGACTTACAAACCAGATCAAATTATGATATCTTTTATTAATAAAATTCTACGGGCTTTGGCATAAACGAAATGGGCCAAAGAGCCCACCAAAATAAGATAATAACTTGTTTTAACTTAGTTTTAACTAGATATTGAAAAAATAACCAATGAGTTACCACTTACCAGTATGTTACGAAACCTTCTAACAAAATATAACACAATCAATATTGGACACATGAACCATTTTTATGTATAACCTACCCAGCCACATCGTCGCATTCACTGAACGTTAACATGGTCTTCTTGTGCTTCTTTTTTCTTGTTATTATTTTAGGAAAAGGTTAATGACTTTTGATATTTATTTGATGAAATGTTTAGTCACTTACATTTCCCGTAATCTTTAGGTTAGAATATTGGTAACAAAACTGCATTCTTGAAAGATAATCTCTGTTTAGGAGATTCTTGGTTAAGCTTGTCTTCAAAGAACTGTCTCATCGCGCAGATGGGTTCAAATCGAAAACGAGTTAGTCAACTATCTCTTTCAGCTTATTTGGAGGAACTAAGGAACTAACAACGCTGTCACAAGATGACAAAATGGACATTTCATCTCAAAAATTATATTAGAAAAGAGGACAGTAGATGGGTGTGGATGGGTTATGAATCAAGATTATTCACGGTTAAGTCACTAAGCTACTCAAAGATGGAATCAATATCTGAGGCCTGAAGGTTGAGTGTTTTGCCGGGAGGATGCTACAAAACAGGATTCCCAGGTAACTAATTTAAAAGCAACAAAATTGAGCATTCGTTTCACAGCATACAAAATTGGGTGTGTTGACATTGAGTCTTTGGACCATGTATTCATCATATTGAGTTCGTTCGTTAAGACCTGGTATAAAATATCATCCTGGAGCAAACAAGGCTTCTCGAAAGAACAATAGGTGAAGCAATTAGCAAGCAACATGATCTCAACAACAAAAAATAGGGGGAAAAAGTGTCACGCAATCATGCATTTTTCATTTTGGTTCATATGGAATCAAGAAATAGTTTAGTGTTTTAACTCCAAATGCTCTTCCTGGTGGCTGATTTCTGTAGAAAACTTCAACTGTTTGATTGGTTTAGTAATAGGCTGCTTATGTTTAAGAAGCTGATTCTCTGTCCTATGTTCATATACTTTGTATTTTCGCCAATTCCCCAGTAGTTTATGAATGAATATTGTATAAAAATAAAAAAAAACTATGCAGGCTAATAATAACTTTCTTCTAAACTGATTTAGGGGAGTAACTCAGCTAACTGTTAACCTATCATTTTGTGTTCATAGGATATTGATACAAAATTAACCCATCCAGAATGCACAGATCATTTCATCATGTTCATAGCGTCTTAATATCACGATTCTACATCACCGATTTGATTTTCAAGTTTACTGCATCTTCCTAACAATTTTTTTATTCATCGATGAATCATTTCAATCACTGATTGACAATTCAGTGCCATATTATCAGCCAAAATCAAACTATAAGCTATGACTCAATGGTGAATCACTCTTTCACTCTCATCTAAATTAAATAAAAAACCTAACAGTAATCCATAAACTCTTTTATGTAAATCTCATACACACTCAAATCATATTCGTACAGCGCTTATGCAGACGAAATCACACTAAATTAGCAAACCTAATCCGATCACTTATTCATCCTATCATTTACATAATCATACAAGCAATTCACAAAACGTTACAAACTTACAATGACAAAAATCATTTGTCTTGTTACCTGTTGCGAAAATCGAAATTGAAAAGTTATTATAAAACATATATTAAAAACCTTTAATGAACAAACATAAACAAACAAACGTTAAGGAACATAAACGGACGTAAACGAACACATTATCGAACACTCACAAACACAATTAAGCTAATTAAACGAAATTCCTTGTTCATGTTCGCTCATTTATTAAACGAACAAACATAAATGAACTTCCCGCCGAACAGTTTGATTTGTTTAGATACCTAATTTAAATCACTTGTTTTAGTTTACAGATGTTAATATGTTATATTGTTATTGTTCCAAAACTAGGTATTGATGTTATATGATTCACAGGTCAGTGCTATTTTATCATCTAAATCAAACCATAAGCTATATTCAATCAATAACCTAACAACAATCCATAAACTCTTTATATAAAATCACATATACACTCAAATCAAACTAAATTGGCAAAAAACCTAATCCAAAAATTTAGTCATTCTCATATATTATCATCAAAACTCAATCAATAAGTTAACAAATACAATATCGATCGTCAAAACCTAAAAATACTCCATAAACTCTTTATGTAATATCTCATACAAACTCAAATCACACTAAATTAGCAAAACCCAATCCGATCAATTATTCGTTCCATCATACATAATCACACAATCAATTCACGAAATGTCACAAAAATAAATATAATATCAAAAATCACTCTGAAGTGCATTATCGTTTTGATACAGAATCATGAAGCGTGTTATCATTTCGTTACCTGTAGCAAAATTGAAATAGAAGAATTAATGGATATAAATGGAGATAAACGAACATAAACGCACACAAACAAACACATTATTGAACGTTCACGAACAAAACTGAGCAAACATCACCTGTGTTTGTGTTTATTCATTTAGTTAATTGAACGAAATTCCTTGTTCATGTTCATTCATTTCTTAAACCAACGAACATAACATAAGTGAACTTCATGCTAACGCTCGGTTCGTTTACAGCCCTAATTTCAATCACTTGTTCAGTTTACGACATTATTGTTTCCAAATTAGGTATTATTGTGAAACGATTCACAAGTTCAGTGCTACATTATCATCATCTAAAATCAAACCTTAGCTAACATCTAAAATCTCATCCAAATTGAATCAATAACCTAACACTTAATAATCCATAAACTCTTTATGCTCATGCTCATACACACTCAAATCATATCCGTACAACACGAAACGTTACAAAATCAAAACTAATACATTATTATTCGATTCGTTTAGTTAATTAATTAAATTACCTATGGCGAAACTGCGAGCGTAGAATCGGCGTAACGATCCTTGAGAACGCGAGGCGTAAGCGAGGACAGATGTGGAGGAGATAGACGGTGATGTGACCGACGAGTTGCTGAAACGATCCGACGAAGAGGCTGAGGCTTCTCACCGGCGGAATGTAGAGCGTTAACGGCACCGCCGAGAAGGCCACGGTGAAGAATAATTGCAGCATTTAATAATAATAATAATAAGATTGACGGAGGAAATGAGAAGAGGTGGTTTTGATATTTTGGTGGTTGGGTAGGTGGTAGGTTTGTTATTTAGTTATTTGGATTATTGCCATGTGGATGGTTTGGATTGCTTATGTTAAATGATTGTTTGTGGTTTTGGAACACGGGTGGACGGTTTGTCGGTTCGGTTATTAGACGAAATGTTAATCGAAGTCGTTGGTTAATCTAGTTTGTTATTTGAGCTATAGTTTCAGAGATTTTGACGTGTCATGGTCAGAATGTAAATATGACTAAAGAAAGGAATGTTGGTACGAGTAGCTACGTAACAAGAGGTAATGGTATTACTTATTACGTTCCAAATCATAACTTGGGATGGTATTGTTAGTATTTTTGTCTCCATTTGTATGTGTTAAGAATTAGTTTTAATTACGGATTAAGGTGAAGGACAATTTGGTTGTCGTTGTGGTGCTCGTTAAAGGCCTTGTACTAAACCATTAGTGGCTAGAAGGAAGATTAATCTAAGTGAATCTGAACAAAAAAACTATCATAATGTGAAAACGAAACCAACTCTCGGCTCTCATATGAGATTGTTGTTTTGGAACCCATTGAGAGGCTACTGCTGATAAGGTATGTCAGGTGATTTGTGGTACCATGCTCGAGATTATGGTGAGGCTATTAAGACCATAACCAAGGAGAATTAGATTGGAAAGAAAAAGATAAGGAGAGTTTTGGTAAGAAAAGTGAGGGGAAAAAAGACCTCCCTAAAAAAGACTATTGTTAGCATGTCTTTTGAATTATTCAGCATGTCTTTAAAATTTAACTATTAAAATATGTAACCAAAAACACTCATAGTCCCTACTCTATCTTATTAAAAGCTATTGAATTTTTATATTGGAAGTAATTTTATTTATCGTGTAAAAAATGTTAGATTAGGGTAAATTTTGGGTTAAAAAAAGGCTCAGCTCAAAATCATTTATACCAATCTTTTCTTCAATACAACTCTTCTTTATATCTTTCAAATAATTAAACAAATTCAACATTTTTAAAACCAGTCTTATAAAAAAGTTCATACAAGCTTAAGTTATTCGTTGATTAATCTACTACTAAATGATCATATATTATTCATATTTGTAAACGAATATTAAACAGATAGATTCGAGCAAACAACACGAACACAATACAATCTTAAACCAGAATGATTTTTCATATCCTTTCTGGAATCTATTAACAAGAAACATATGTGAAAAGCATAAGTATCATTTTAAAGAATATAAATTGGGCATTTGCCCAAGGCCTCATCTAAATCTCATCTCTTGTAAAGTATCAAGATTCATTATTCCTAGACAATTAAAAAGGTTGTGCAATTGAGAATCTCATCCTCATCTCCACATATATTAAATGATTTATTAAAAAAGATATACTTAAAAATAAAAATAAAAATAAAAATAATATAAAGGAGAACACTTTGTGTTATAGAATAGAATCATAACAAATGGCAGGTTCCCCATCCACATAATCCCACAACTCACCATCCCAAATCTACCTTTAGAGATTTGGAAATCTCACATCACATATTATTATTTTTTGTCAATAATCCACTAATTTCACCATAATCCCATTCCCAACCTAAACAAATAAAACATAGTTATGGCCACAAGATATTAGTTATAGGGAAAAGTTGTCACTAAAATAAAATTGCAATCTTTAATTAAATCAAATCAAAATCTAAAAGCCTAACACCATAATCTTTCAACACTTTAGAACAAATGGTTATCATTATTTTGGTCCTAAATAATCATAATATCAAAACAAAAGATGGATGTTTGGAATTGCTTAATGAAAATATATATTTGACTATTATGTATTTGATAGTTTATTGCTATGAATAATTAGATGTGAATGATCATCTAAAAGTGAAATGGTTAAGATTATACGACTATTTGAGGTTCAAATGACGTTAAATTATCTACGTGCATATAAGTAATTTTTAAAAAATAATAACTTACAAAATTAAGATTAAACCTTATAAAACCGTAGTCTTTTGAGAAACCATAATAGGTCGTGTTTAGGACAAATTTTAATATTTCCAGTCTCATAGTTGATTCTAAGGCACAAAATCAAAACTCGCTTCATCACCATATACCAACTTGCTCGTTAATAATCAGGTTCACGGTCACTCCGTGAGGACCCAAAATTCCCATTTGGGATCTTGACGGTTTAACTGTCAAGATTTTCGCAACCTGATCCGAACCTTATCCTTGAACCAACTTGAAATATATAAAAACATACATGTATCATAAATGTTTGAAATCCCATAGAAAATGTAAATTGGATCCAAAATCTCATACCAAGAAAATAAAATCTTTAAAATGTGATTTATATAATAATAATTGAACAGAATTATATTAATCCAAATCATTGCTACATAAGTTATCATCATCATCATTACCATCCTTCACCAAAACACTACTGAGATCTGCACTAGACATGATTACATCAACCAACACCTTGCATCTCTCAAGAACAAGAAAAAAGGAGGCAAATTTACTGTCAATAATAAACATTAATAATAATTAATATTGGTAATTCTTTTTTAGAAAACTTCTAGTTTCAAGATCATCTTGTTCTTCTAATTTTTCTAACTTCTGCTTGTATCATAATAATAATAATAATAATTAAATTAAAAATAACTGGAGAGAATCTTGATTCTTACTCCTTTTTACTGCGAATTTTTCATCCCAAAAATCAAAACCGAATAAAAATCGGATCTTTGTTATTTACCCCCTTCCAAGATTTCAATTTTGCTGAGCAACAAGTTGGTCAAGCTGCATTTGCTCAATCCACGCGCTCAATGCCGATTGATCGATTTGGTCAACCTGCATGTTTGACTTCTCACCGCCACCGTTACCACCTTCACCAAACGACCCGTCACCACCCGACATCCTTTCCAGAGGTGTTTCTTTAACCAAAGATTGAACCCATGACAGATCAGGTTCCTCCACATTATTATTATTATTGTTCCCGCCATTTTCAAAAGACGAAGATCTTCGAAGCCTACCGAACTCATCCGAACTAACATTAACCCCCCAATCAGCTTTCTCGTTACCCGAACCCCATTTTGACCATGGGTCAACACCCGAGCCCGTGACATTAGACGATCTCGACCCGAGTTCCCGTGAACTTAAGCTCCTAAACTGGTGTTGATTCTCACGTGCCAACATCGAAACCCGAGAACTCATAGGTGAAATCGGGTCAACGCTTCTCGGGGACATTCTCCCAGGAGACTGAACCGAAAAGGCAGGATTTTTTGTTGAGAAATTTGTGTTGATTGGTGACAACATACTTTGTTGTTGCTGAAACTGATTAAAAACCGATGAATTGTGTCTCGGTGAAAAAACCGACTGATCGGAAAATCTTGGAGATGAGCTCTCGGCTGCGAAGATATCATCGAGTTTTGTTGGGGTTAAAATGGTCCTTTGTTGTCGGTTCAATTCATTGAAAAGCTGCATGTTAAGTTCTTGATCGATATCTCGAGCGTTTAGAGATGATCTTAAACGACTAGACTGAAGGTTACTTCCCGGTAAATGCAAAGACGGGACATTCGGTTGGGCCCAGTTGCCATTAGCATTTGGAGACATAGGTGGTGTGAAAGACGGGCTAAGGCTTGGACCTGGGCCCGCCCCCTGGCCCGACATCAAGCTCATGGCTGCAGCAAAATCCAATGCACTTGAGCCTGGGCCCGAACCGGACCGAGGTGACGGGACTGCCGAGCCCGTTGACACAAACAGCGGGCGAAGCTCTTCTTGTGCATGTGCAAAGAAACAGACGCGTCGGTTACACCCGGACCCATCTTTACAAAGACGGGTCCGGTATTGGGCCGGATGTAACCAACACTCGAAAACCCCGTGCGCGTATTCGCACATATCGCCTCTTCGACAAGTGCCTTTGCGGAAATCGGGACACGGGACACAGCTATAATGGTATTTCCGTGGATCCCGCCGACGGGCATTTTCGCCCGGGTGAACAAACGGGCATTCAGTCCAGTCATGAGAGTAGGCCCGTGAACATGGTCGGACCTTAAACGAGTACATCCGAAACTCATCAGTTGAGTAAATACTATTCTTGATATCTGGTAATGAAGGGTCAACTGGGTACTCCCTTTTCGGATCACTAAAAGCCAACGCCTTTAAAGATCTTTCCAAATCTAATTCCGGGTCTTGTTCTGTATCGTTTCCCGTTTCTGGCTCCGGTTCTGGTTCCGGCTCGGGCAAGGGCAAAACGCTAGTTTCCCCATCGACGCAAAGAACCTCTTCGAGTATCTTTTTCATATCGGGAAACTTCGGAAAAACGACTATCACATCCACGGGTCGAAGCCCGTTAACATCTATCAAATTCCGGTCAGCACCAGCAAGTAACAACAATTTAACGATTTCGATCGCGTTTAAAGACCCGCCAGAAGCAGCACAATGAAGTGCAGTCGTTTTATCAACACCACATAACTGATTCACATCGGCTTTTGACCGATCAAGAATATACTTCAAAACATCAATGCTTCCGTACATTGCAGCCACCATTAATGGGGTTCGGTGTTCAAGAACCATTTGTTTTGACCCCTTTTGGCGACCGTACCACAGTCCAACTTCATCAATACCAGTCGGGTCAGATTCGGTTGACGTTTTGAACCCTTCAATGTCATTATTTGCTGCCAGTTCCAGTAAAGTAGCAAAAGCATCTTCAGTTTCAACGCTCAGGTGGCTCATGTTGGCGAAATTGTCGAGAAAGAACGTTACGATCAATGGTCAACGGTCAACAGTCAAACTGTGTAAAATTACCTATCCCATGACTTTGATCTGCAAAAGAACAATAAAACAAAAACAAGATTAAAGATTAAAACTTTATCAGAAACCAACACAGAAATAGTACTTTAGGGGTGTTTGGGAATATGGATTTCTTAATAAATCAGATATAATCATCTTATTGAAAATAGAGCTCATGTAATAATATCATAAACTTGTAATCTTGATTCTTGATTCAACCAAAAATCCCTAATTTAAAACTTTAAGTTGACATATAAGTATAAATCAAACTTTATGAGAAAGCCACAAAAATATATGTCACTTTAGGGGTGTTTGGGACTTTGGGTGTGACTTAAAACTTATTATTGTGAATAGAAGTTAAAGGTTATCCCACAAGAATATCCAATCTTATGATTAGGGGTGTTTGGGAATTGGGATAGATTGATAAAACCATAGATAATCAATCATCTTATTGAGTCTTGGATCCATCAAAAACCACTTATTTTTAAAACTTTAAGTTGCACAAAAACGGTTAAAACGCACATCCAAACGCCCCTCTTCCATAATCAAATCAATCAAGATGAGTAACCAAGATTATTAATTTCAATGGTACAACTAGTCAACTACACAATAAACACACACACACACACACACACAAACAGTTCTTGATGTATCTATACACATTAAAGATCTCAAGTAAATAACTTGGGGAAAAGGTCAAATAAAAAAGGTGATGTTGCAAAGTGATAACTAATATATTATATAAAATTGGAGATGTAGACAAGATGAAAGACTAAACTCTTGTACAAAAATAGATAAAATAAGTTGGAGTCATGGGTAGATGATAATATACTCTTGATATAGAATGAAGACAAATTTATTGGTATTTAGAATACTGTGATTGATCACCAAACCAACCATCAATTTTTTCCATAAAAACAAAATTATCATGTAGAAAATCCACACTGATGCATCTTATTTTCTTCACTTTGAAAAAAATAAAAGTTTATTTGTTTTTATTTTTACTTATTTTGTAGTTTTGAATGATTGAGTCCCTGATTTTTGGTTGTTTATAATCAAGATTGCATGAGAACAGTAAAGGGTGATCAAAAAAGTTGGCAAAAAAGTCAAAAACTGAAATGAAAAACCAAAATTTTATTCAGAAATTGAGACAAATTTGTTCTTTCAAAGAACAAGAAACCCATGAAAAATACAATCTTTTGAATCCATATTTTATGGTTATTTATCATCAAGATTGCATGAAAACAGATATGTGTATTCAAGAAAGTTGACAAAAAAAAGTCAAAACTGAAATGAAAAGCTAAATCTTCATTCAGAAACTAAGAACAATCAGTTCTTTAAAAGAAACCCAAAAACCCAATAAAAACTGTTTTTCAAATCCGTTGTTTTTAGTTGATTATCATCAAAATTGCATGAAAACAAAATGGATAGTCAAGAAAGTTGACCAAAAGTCAAAATTGATACAACAAAAAAGCTAAACCTTTATTCAGAAATCAACAACAATCAGTTGTTTAAACTTTAAACCAAACCCAAAAACCCCATAAAAATATAGACATAAAAATCTCAACTTGATTAACAATTAAACATAACCCCCAGAAAAATCAATCATCAAAAGGAAGTTGTACCACACGCCTAACAACTTGTACTTTATTTCCCTGCGCTGAAAACAACAAACATGCTTCAATGCCGTTTCTTGTCAATCAACCCACAAAAATCACATTCCTCAACCGATCAAAAAGCAGTAATTTTTACCCAAAAAGTGTTTCAAGAAACTGATAACCGGTCGGGTAAAACCCACCAAAACACACACATAAGTGTGTGTACGGACACACACTGTCGGATTCAGATTCCAAAAGGGTGTCCGAAAATATGAAGATCGGTGAGTTTAACTTAAAATCAGTAAACACACATAATCAGTTCGCCGGAAAAGTAACCGGAGACTTACCGGAGTTGTTGCTGTTCTTGTTGTTGTAATAATAATAATAATAATAATAATAATCTGATGGGTTTTCAGATCTAAGACTCAAAAAGTTGGATTTGTGAAGGGTAATAATAATCAGAAGAGAAGAGCTTATTATTATTATTATTATTATTATTATTATTATTATTATTGTTCTTGCATCTTCTCCATTTCCTATGCCGCCTCTACTTCAACTGATATAAATTATTATTGTTTATTATTATTATTATTATTACAATGGAAGCTAAAGTTTTATAAAAGGTTTACAATTTTGGTTAAGTGAACACTTTTGGGCACTTTAGTTGAAAGTGTTACATTGGAGTCCCTCTTTTGGTACTTGGAGTTGTGTTTCGTTTTGTTTCGTTTACAGAAATTTCTGGAACTGGAATGTTAACTTTTTATCTGTTCCTGACGAGAAAAGTTTGTGGGGTGATTGTGTGTCTTACTAGCACAATCCTTTCTTGTTTGTAAAGAAAGGTTATCTTCGTGAATTTTTTAGAATTAGGTCTTTTTTTTGTTATGCATGTTGAAATTAACAGGAGAATTCTGAAAAGCTTGTTTGAAAATAGTCTTATATGTAGGCATGTAGTGGTTAGGTTTAGGACAGCTTTTTCGTATTTCCAATCTAATACTTTATTTTAAAGTAGGTTTACAATTTTTAAATAAGCACGTGATAAAAGTCTATGAGAAAATTATATGTCTTATAAGCACAATCCTTTATTAGTTGCAAAGAAAGTTTAGCTTCATGATTTTTAATATAAGGTTAGTTAGAATACATAGACACGAAAATAAATGTAATTTGGTTTATTGAGTGTAAGCCTGTTTGGAACGAGTCTCATTGGTGTTTATGTCGTGGTCAAGTTTACGACTGCCTTTTTTTATTTCAAATCTCATACTTTATATTAAGATGTTTCTTATACTAATTATCATTCTTACATGACACTTAAATCTTAAAATGTTTAATTGTGATCCTTGTGTATCAAGATTTTAATAACTTGCAAGTATTTACAAACTCAATTCTCTAGGTATTATCTGTTAGTTCCCACTGTAACACGATACCGGCCGAACCATTATTCATATCCATTCCCCTATTTGTAATGACATTGATTTGAGTCATTTGGTAAAGGAGGGTCATTTGGTTTACTTCTAAAAGTATAGGGATCGTTACGTTATGTTTTCATATAATGCCCTCCTTTTATGTTGTTGAAAGAAACGTCTACCCAATAAAAGCGGGATTATGTATTTCTTTGTCTTTTTCTTTATTTATTTTTTTTTTATTAATTTCGGGATTATTCGTGTACCTAATTAAATTTTCGAATAAACAAAATATATAATTGAACTTTAAGATATAGTATTATGTGAATATTATTTAAAATAATATTGTTATTGTAATTTTTAACTTGTTTTACATTAATTGAACACCTATCAAGCTAATACTTTTTTAAGAATAATTAATAAGATTATTTTGATATTAAATCATTTATTGATTTTGTTACATTATAATAAAATATAACTGTTTAGCATTAATTGAAGCCTATCAAAGCTAATATTGTTATATTAGAAAAGAAAAGGTTATTTAACTTTTCAGCTGGTCAAGAATTTATTAAGTGATAATCAACATTTTCACACACACAAAAATTATAACTATTTATTGTTTTTGTTATATTATAATAAAATATGACTATTTAGCATTAATTGAAGCCTATCAAAGCTACTATTGTTATATTAAAATTAAAAAAAAAAGGTTATTTAACTTTTCAGCTGGTCAAGAATTAATTAAGTGATAATCGACATTTTCACACACAAAAAAAATATATAACTATTTATTGATTTTGTTATATTATAATAAAATATGACTATTTAGCATTAATTGAAGCCTATCAAAGCTAATATTGCTATATTAAAATTAATAAAAGAAAGTTATTTAACTTTTAAGCTGGTCAAGAATTTATTAAGTGATAATCAACATTTTCACACACAAAAAATTATAACCTTTTGTTTTGAACAATACAAAAAGTAGTGTATTTTAAATAGACCAATAGGCTTTAATATAGCAACATAGTTTGACGGTTGTTTCATTTAGTTTTAACATGTTTGGTGATTTTTTTAAATCAACTTAATTTCATTATTAAGATGCTTTGGTTATAATAAACTATCTTATAAATCTTAATTTCATTATTAAGCTCAAATGGTTATAATAAACTATCTTATAAATTATTGATACGATTCTTTAGCAATTAAACTAGATTTCAAAATGTTAATTTTTTTACTTGCATGTTATGTAAATAAAAAATTTAAGGTTGAACGATACAGGCCAATTAGTAATTTGATAATTACATTAGTGTTTTATTTATTTATTCGGAAGATAATAAAACCCCGCTAATTACATTCGTGAATTTATGCAACACAATTCAATAGTGTGGAACTCTAGATTGTGAATAGTGTTTTGTTATTTTTTATTTGAGCTTATATTTTTACCCTTAGGCTTTTGCGTTTTTAACTCATCTATTCATTAATTAATTTGATATATCTTTAATAACTTGCATTTGTTAATTTATTATGAAATGTTGTATAACTAGTGTTATTTAACTATTTTTTCTAAATATTTTGGCATAAATTTCGTTGAAAACTATGTTATTTTAAAATAAAGTACTTTGTGACTCGTAAGCTATAATGTTGATACCGTACTAGAATCATCTCGAACTGAATCGAATCTGATCGGTATTATTAGGTTTGGTACTAGTATTTGTTCTTATGATTTCAAATCCGTGTATAACTTTTTCTTTATATTTTGGTATAGATTTTGTTGAACATGAAGTTGTATTCAAAATAACGTATATTTATAACGTAGGCTATACAAATATCAATATCGTATTAGCATAGTGACGAACCATAACAAACTAAATCGATATCAGTCAAAATCTCACTACATCTTGCGGGCTATATTTTGCTACAACGTATCATATATTATGATTTTTATTACAAGTTGTTTGATTGTTATAAGATTATAATATCATGTTCTTTTAAGAATAAAACTGAAGTTTAGCGCTAGCTCTTTGTTTTTTCTTTTTTAATTAGTTCATTATATATAATTTATGATCTTGAAGACCCTTTTTTCATATAAATTTTATACTCATGATCCCATATATAAGCATTATATAATCTATAAGAAGATTATCAAATTATCTTGATTTCCAATCACTTGTGTAGACGGTACTTTTATATATTCTTTGTGGTTTGACACGCTCCGCCACATCTTATTATACAACCGAATGTAACATCTTATTTTCATGGATTCCTTATTCCTCTCCCACACATATGTCGGTTTATCGCTCCTATTAAATTCTATTCTGTTAACTATATGACACATCTATCTATCATAATAAAAGCCTACCAATTTTGCCACTTGTTAACATCATAGCCCTCATCACCTTTTTTTCAATCAATTTTCATATATGGTCCTTATCTTTTAAGTCATTTCATTATATGACATTAAAACTATAGGTTTATTCCAACTAAATCCATTACTACATATAATAAGTGGTCTTCGTATGAATTGACAAGAGACGATTAGTGAATTTTAAAGTGTTAACTAAATTGTTTATTATGGTTTATATTCAAAATAATAAACATTCGATTCATAATACGTGGAATGAGAATAATCGACTTAGACTAAATTCTGATAACGTCAGCGGCTAAGGCTTAGCCTTTAATACCTAAAAATACATATGATTTTATTATTAAAAATTTTCGGGTTGACCCAAAACCTAGAATTCGGACCCAAGAACCAACTCGAATTACTTCGGTTCAGGTTCGGGTTACTACTTTCTTGGGTTCGAGATTCTCGGGTCAGGTTAGTTTGGGTTCAGATACGGGTTTTCTTGGGTTGGGTTTCATGTTACGGGTAACAGTGGCAACCCTACTTTCAAATATTATAAATAAGAATCACTACATTCATTTTATGCAACTTTAAATCTTCTAATATTCTTTAATTCATAATAATCACTATTATTTAAATATGGTTTTAGGGTTATTATGTATTTTTCATTTTCCTGGCAATTTCATTCATATGAAATAAATAAATCATTTTGTTATATTTGAATTTTCGGTTTTTATTTTGCTTGATTATACAATTTTTATTGTAAAATATAAAGTCAATTAAAAATTTGTAAAGATTCTAAGAATAATTATATCATCAAAGTTTAGGTATATGGTTTTTGGGATAATCATGTTTTTTTTGGCTAAACTGAGGAAATGTTCTCAAATGACATCATATTAATTGATTAAAAGCTATGACATTTTATTTGTATGAATTTTTCTTTTATTAGTATCATGGATATATATTATCATTTATCTAAAGTTTGTATGTACTTGGATAACCATTTTTGTCACACGCACAACTATATATAGCTATATCAAGAGTTATAAGCATGTCTATATGTTACTTTATCAAGAGTTACAGGCAGACATGGACTAAAAATTTGGTTTTTTATAAACAATGTATACATGCTATTACAATAACAAATGTAGTGTAAAAGGAAGTTTTTACCTATTTGTAACATATTTGTGCAATCTTACTTATGTAATTTTAGTTTAATTTTAATTGTATTAACAATATATGATCAATTTGTTGATTGTATTTCACTTAATAATAAAAGTTTAAAATTTTCAACAATTACCTATGTAATACACGGGCCTCAAACTAATATATACATATATAATATATTAGCTTTGATACCTTATATTGATTTAACTATCAAAAGTGGTACTTGAACTCATGGTATCTCTAACAAATTTATGTATCTCAATCTTTATAACTGAACTAAAAGTTGTCATTTTTTAATTTCTACTACTTTTAAACAAATAACATATTATGTCATTTATGTTTTGGGTCACTTGCACACGCGCTAAGCCGATAGTGCTTTAAATGGAGACGTAACATAAAAGAGTTATTTAATCTATAATAAGACTTGAGCCCTCAACTAATTAAAGAAAAATATTTTTATATAAATGTTTTAATACTACCAAACCAGTACATGTATTTGGATTATTATATGTTGTTATTTATTTTAATCAAATCAATCAATCAATCAATCAATCATACCCAGTAAAATTCCACCGACAGCAGAGCTATATGTAGGGTCTGGGGAGGGTGGGATGTAGGCACACCGTACCTCTATCCAAAGGAATAAAGAGGTGGCTTCCAGAGAGACCATCGGCTCTAAGAACATGTGTATGAAGCAAAAAAAAGGAAATCAAAGTTTAACAGTTATATAAAAAACTACTACTAATTATAATAATATTAATAATAAGGTCACAGTTTAACCGCAATATAAAAGCTAATAATAATAATAATAATAAAATATGTAAGGGAAATACCATTATGGTATGTGACATAAATAAGTTAAGTCTAAGCCCTAAGGTATTCAATTCTCTCTAAAAATCCTTAACTTTAATTCTACTTCTCCACGAATTCCTATCCTCAACCATGTCCTCGGAGAGGTTTAGGTCTATCAAATCATGCCTAATCCTCTCATCCCAAGTCAATTTCGGTCGTCCTCTACCCCTCCTCCCCTCTATAGTAATGTTTTCTACGGATCTAACAGGATTCGTCGTCTGTCTTCTCTTTACATGTCCAAACCATCTCAATCTCCACTCTCTTATCTTGTCTGCTATGTTCGCCACCCCTAATCTCTCGCGAAGCACAACGTTTCTTATTCTGTCTAGCCTTGTGTGCCCACACATCCAACGTAGCATTCTCATTTCTGCTACCTCCATCTTCCGCACTTGTGCCTTCTTGATGGCCCAACAATCTGTTCCATATAGCATTGCAGGTCTAACTGCCACCCTATAGAATTTTCCCTTCAGATTAGTCGGGAAACTCTTGTCGCACAATATACCTGTGGCTGCTTTCCATCTACACCATCCTACCTGAACTCGGTGGGTCACATCACTGTCTAATTCCCCATCGCTCTGTACAAATGATCCTAAATACTTGAACTTCGTTACCTGCGGGACCACCTGCCCTTCAATTGTGATGTGTGCGTCTTCACTGTCGTTTATCTCACCAAAATCACAGTGTAGGTACTCCGTCTTAGATCGGCTAATCTTTAAACCTTTTGTCTCTAAGGTTGTTCGCCACTCCTCAAGCCTCATGTTTAGATCTTGTTTTTTCTCAGCAAGTAACACAATATCGTCTGCGAACATCATGCACCACGGGAGAGTCTCCTGAATCGACTTTGACAACTCATCCAAGACTACTGCAAAAAGAAACGGGGTCAACGCTGACCCCTGGTGAAGACCTACCTCTACAGGAAAGAAATCAGTATCCCCCACTGGCGCACGGACACTTGTTTCACTCATGGTATACATATCCATAATTATCTCTATGTATTTCCTGGGCACTCTTCTACCCTCAAAGCACTCCCAGAGCACCTGTCGTGGCACACTGTCGTAGGCCTTTTCTAGGTCAATAAACACCATATGTAGATCACGCTTCTTCTCCCTATACTTTTCCATTAATCTTTTTATAAGGTGTATTGCCTCTGTGGTGGAACGCCCCGGCATGAAGCCAAATTGGTTGACCGTAACCTGAGTTTCTCGTCTAAGTCTAACCTCAATCACTCTTTCCCATAGCTTCATAGTATGACTTAGTAGTTTGATTCCTCGGTAGTTACCACAACATTGGGCGTCTCCTTTGTTCTTATAGATAGGAACTACAACGCTGCTCCTCCACTGGTCTGGCATCTTACCTGATTTGAGAATACTATTGAACAGAGTAGTTAACCACATGACTCCTTCCTCCCCCAGACACTTCCACACCTCGATGGGTATGTTGTCTGGGCCAACCGCCTTAGACCTTCCCATCCTCCTAAGTGCGTCCTTCACCTCTTCTCGTGTGATCCGTCGGCAGTAGCAGTTATTCGATTGTTGTCGTTGAAAGTTTGTGTTGTCATGTTCTTCTTGGTAAGCTCTCCCATTGTTAAAAAGATTGTGGAAGTAGGTTTGCCATCTTAGCTTGATGTCCTGCTCCTTGACCAGTACATGCCCATCTGTATCCTTTATGAACTTCACCGGTCCTAGATCTTGCCTTCTACGCTCCCTGGCTTTGGCAATCTTAAACATAGCATGTTCCCCCTCTTTTGTTTCTAGACTTTCATACATCCGTTTAAAGGCCGCCTTCTTTGCTTCCGCCACTGCCTTCTTTGCCTCTATCTTGGCCGTTTTGTAGTTGTCCCTCAATTCCACTCGCTCCTCCTCATTCGTGCACCTCATTAGCTCCCTAAAACATCCTTGTTTGTCCCTTATCTTGTCTTGCACTGCGTCATTCCACCACCAAGACTCCTTATGCCCACTTGACTTTCCTGTTGTGACCCCGAGAGTCTCCTTTGCTACTTGGATGATCTTTGTCTCCATAGCTTCCCATATATGAGTTGAGTCCCCATTTAGTCGAGCCCGCGTATGCAGTATGAGTTTATCCTTAAACAGTAGGAGATTTTCGTCCTTCAAATTTCCCCATCGAATTCTCGGTGTACCTTTCTTCTCTCGAACAGTCAGCTTATTTCTGAAGGCTATATCAGTCACTAGTAGTCGATGTTGAGTCACAACTGCCTCCCCAGGTATGACTTTGCAGTCCTTCCACCTACGTCGGTCTCCTCGCCTCATCAAAAGGTAGTCAATTTGCGTGTCGCGTCCGCCACTGCTAAAAGTGATTAAATGAGAATCTCGTTTCCTAAAAAAAGAATTTATAATACCTAGGTCATGTGTCACCGCAAACTCTAGAAGATTTGTTCCGGTCTCATTCCTATCACCAAAACCGAAACCCCCATCATCAAAAGGTAGTCAATTGTTATTTATTTTAAATGGTATGCTTTTCAAAAGTAGAAGACAAATGAATATAAACTTCCTTTATGCCAATCGTTTCAACTTTGTGACAGTCATTCTTTCAACGTATTAACAGTACGGAAAATAACTTTCGTATTTTTTTTACTTTACAAATTATTGATATTAATTTAACTTTTTATAAAAAAAAATGTTAATATATGCTTTAATCTCTAGTTAGTATGTTGTCTTTATTAACTTAATAGAGATGCATTAAATAAAAAATTGACTTTAGATTAAAAAAAATAATAAACAAAAATTGTATGCTTGCGTAACCAGTTGCAACTATTGTTTTAACCAATGCTTTTAATGAGCGAGCTAAACCAAAGCAAGCTCGGAATTGGCTCAAATTCTAAACCAAACTGAAATTTTGAGTTTGATCTTGGTTTGAATTGGTTGGTTTGGCTCATATAAAAAGGTTGGCTTATGATTGTTTGAACTTTAAAAAAGAAAATGAATTGAAGTGAAACGAAGTGAATAATAATAGAAAGTATAGCTAGGCTTTAAAAGATTAAAAGTATCTTACTTAGCTTGTAAACTATTAAAACTTGGTGTTAATTTAAACAAGACAAACGAGTGAGCTAGTGAGCGAGCCAAACTTGGCTTGAGTTGTACTCCTTTACAAATTGAAGTAGTTTGGAGCGAGATTTTTTGCTCGTTACCCAGGCTAGCTTCATGTCACGAGCTAACTGAACAATCGTTGTTTTAATCAAGATGGATAAGGTAGTTGCATGCATGGGTGAGCAATAATCGAAATCAAACAAAAAATTGACGAGACTGAACAGTAATAACCAAAAATCGTTAATGGTCTTCTTTGTACCTTTGGTTAATCGAAATTAACCAAAGAAACCATTCATATTTTCATATATTTATAGCTTTTATACATTGTATTTCATGTATTTACTTTCGTTTCATGTATTTTTAAGCAAAAAAAAAAAATAGACTAAGTTTGATTTTAGTTATTAACCAAATTATTTTAATCGAACCAAACCGAACCTTGCACTGTGAAAGTAACAAACAACCGTACAAATGCATATACGATTGCCATGTCCTGCATATATTATTAAATTATTATTAATATGTGTATTTTCATGCAATAGGTATGGCAAAAGTATGTAATGTCTCTTCGGTGGTCCTTTTTATTATATTTGGATAATTTTATATTAAAGTACCGAGTACGAATAAATGATTATATTCTAAATAATATAATATATATAAATGTAAGTTATATGTGGAGAATACCATTTCCAGATTAATCTATGATTCTATGGAATCAAATACTCTCTTAAGTCTTAACACCACCTAATATTGATCAGTGAGTTGGTTAATGATCTTTTGTTGTACTTAAGTTTGAGAAGTTTGGTAGTTTATAAATCATAATGTTATTAGTAATGGATTCAGTCTAAAGTTGAATATCTAAACATCTTTAGCTAGTTATAGACACTAGTAAATTGAAAAGACAAGCCTAGCAATAGAGTTAGAGAAATATGATGCTTTAGTGTGGGGGGGTAAAGTAACGAGTTTATTAATTAAATTTTATAAGGTCATGTATGATGAGCTTATTAATTAATTTTTATAAGGTCATGTGCATTTGTCTCAATTAAAAGTTAAAACACACGACCTCTCACTTAGAGATAATAATCTCTATTAAGTAAGCCAGTCTCATATTAACACTTATTAATAACCTTTAGTTTATATCATATTATTTTGGCTTTCAGCTTATATAAGAATTTAATTTATTTTATAATGATTTAGTTTTAAAATAAAAATTAGTTTTGAATTCCCTTTTTGTTGGTTTTATCACACGCCTGTAAAAATACAAAGGATAATTAAAACCAGACAATAAACTTAATAGAAAATTCTCAAAATAGTCCATTTATAGAATACGGTTCCAAGTTTGTCCCAACAAATTTAAGTTTCTAACTTTGTCCCTTTGGTATCTCGTCGTCGGCGACATGTTAGCGAACACCGACGATGTGTTAACATAACATAGGGTTGACAATGTATTATGTTGCTAACACAGGGTAGCAGCGATGCGTTAATGTTTTAAGCAGGGGTTCTACGATGCGTTAGTTGATAACGCATCGCTGCTACCCTATGTTAGCAACATAAACGCATCGTCAACCCTACGCTATGTTAGCAACATAAACGCATCGTCGGCGACTTGTTGACATAACATAGGGTTGACGATGCGTTAATGTTGCTAACATAGGGTAGCAGCGATGCGTTATCAACTAACGCATCGTGGAATCCCTGCTTTAAACATTAACGCATCGCTGCTACCCTATGTTAGTAACATAACGCATTGTCAACCCTATGTTATGTTAACACATCGTCGGTGTTCGCCAACATGTCGCCGACGACGAGACACCAAAGAGACAAATTTGGAAACTTAAATTTGAGGGGACAAACTTGGAACCACATTATATAAATGGGCCATTTTGGAGATTTAAACTTAAATACGTCTATATGGAAAACATGCTCTAGGTAAAAAGAGTTGTATTCGACACGACACGTTGTTTTATTAAAAACCGGGATAGTTAATGTATGGTCTAAAATTGTGTCGAATTTAGACAGGTTCCGGGGAACGAGACTACGAGCTGGTATACAAACTGGGTCGGGTGGTCGGCGGGCCCAAACCGGTTGTTTGTACGTCACTAATTACTAAAATACTTTAAAAACAGGAATTTAGAACCAGGCCCAAATACTTTACATGACTCTGGGCTTAGCTTCTGTAAATATCCAGGGTGGGTTATAAAATGAGCTAGGGTTTCAATTTCTGAACTTCTGCAAGTGTTAGAGACCACCGCCGCCGCCGGAATAATATTGTTATCTCAGCCGGTTAGTTTCAATTCCGCTTTGATTTTAACTTGTTCATCTGTTAATTATGTTAAACTCGATTGTATATTGTTCATACTTTGTGATATTATATAAATTAGGTTGTGTTAGTAGACATTGGTTATGTTTTTGGTGGATTTGAATCTGAATTGAATATCATTGCTGCTACAGTGTTTAATTCTTGTTTTTTAATTCAATTAGTAGTTTATTTGGAAATTAGGTCTATTTTGTAGGCACTTTAGTTTCATTTTAACCGATTATACCAAATTCTGTTTAGTTCTAGGGGTGTAAATGATTATTATTATTTTGTATTTTTAGAATTCATTAAATGAGCCTAAGCTCAGCTCGAGCTTGGCTATTGTAGTGGGAACTTAATATACACAAGGCTCGAAAGTACACGGCTTGAGCTTGATAACTAAACGGGCCGTATTTGAGGTTCGACTTTGAATAAGCTTGGCTTGTTTCGAGCGTATAGGATTGTTTACTCAGGTGTACGCGTGTTATAATCTCGAATCGAGATGAGCTTAAACAAGTCCGTGCACAAGCTTTTATTGAGGTTCATTTAATAACGGGTCTGAGCCCAAGCTTTGCATATCGAGCTCGAGCCTACACTAGGTTTTTGTTTTATATATATACTACGTATTATGTTTTTATAATAATATGTAAATATTTTTAAATTAATTATAAAGAATAAACAAGCAGAGCTTGAGCTTGAGTCCAGTTTAGTTGAAAGTTAAAATGAGCTGAGCTCAGGCCTGGCTTGTATACACTGCTACTTAGCTCTACAAACACCTGTGAAATTTGATAGATTTGAACATGAAACAGTTCCATAGCTACACTGATGTTTGTTTGTGCATGTACAATACAAATAAATAGACTGTTGCAACACATTATTATTTGTATAGAGCTTCAATAGTCTTTTGATCTTATGACACTTTGTGTCATTGATTAATACTGTGTTTATCAGAACCAAGAAGATGGCTTATGCAGCAATGAAGCCAACGAAGCCAGGGCTTGAAGAGACACAAGAACAGATCCACAAGATTAGGATTACTCTCTCATCCAAGAATGTTAAGAATCTTGAGAAAGGTATCAATTACTACACTAATCATAAAAATCACTTATGCAATGATTTGGTTTCATTTTCATTTTCATTTAATAATTTACGTTGATAATATTAACCATAGTGTGTGCTGATTTGGTTCGTGGGGCCAAGGACAAGAAGTTGAGGGTAAAGGGACCGGTTAGAATGCCAACCAAGGTTCTTAATATCACAACCAGGAAGTCTCCTTGTGGTGAAGGTATTAGTTTTTTATTGTTTGTTAAACTTTTTGGTAGACTAGAAACTATGATATTGAGGGTTAAACCCTAAACCAAGTTTAAATATATCATGACATTGCTTTGAATATTGTATCAGACACGCTTGACGATCTTTTTTTTTGGGTCATATTTGTCACTAAAATCTATAAATTTTCACCAAAACACAATTGTCATTTTAAGATTTGACATGAAATACTCTTACAAAAGTTTTATATAAACTAGAGTAGATTACATGTTTAGGGTTTTGTGGTTTAAACATTATGGGTTTCGTCTCCACCAACTTTTTTTTAGCTATTTGAACATGTCTACGGGTTTGACTTGAACTTGTCATGCTGTTAGCTTAAACCAAAACCCACTAATTGTTAGGTTCATGTAAGTGTTTGAAGCTCAAAACCCATAAATTTTGTTTTTTTAACAGTTTTACATTCTTTATACAACTAGTTCTTAGCTATCTTTGAACGTTGTTTTTCTGTTAATTTTTAGGAACAAACACTTGGGACAGATTCGAGCTTCGAGTGCACAAACGTGTTATTGATCTTTTCAGCTCACCGGATGTTGTGAAGCAAATTACCTCGATCACCATTGAACCCGGTGTTGAAGTTGAGGTCACCATTGCCGATTCTTAGACATTACTAGGTTCTATGATCGATGGGTAAGAATGTCTTTTGGTTGTGCAATAGTTTCATTTCATGTAGCGTTTAATATCTTTGCAATTTTGAAAGTATTTGACAAGAAGAAATTCAGAGTTGTGTTTATTTATATGTTTTGTATGTTTCACGACCTTTAATGCATTTTCATATCGTCTACTGTTGCAATTTTATCGATGACTTGTTTGATGATGAACCAGACTACAGCATGCCACTAAATAATTTATTAGTTTTGCTTCTGATGTGCGCTTAAGTTTTGTCAAACCATCAAAAGATTAATTACGTTTGTGTTTGTGGTTAGCAGTATCTTAATCGTTATGGGAGAGACCTTTTCTACACTTCTTGATGCCACTAGACTACAATTGTTTTTGTTTTAGTATAACAATTTGAGCTTTGTCATACTACCCGAGTATTATTATTATTATTATCATATTGTTGACATGAGTTTCTGAGCTCACAACTTCTAAATCCTGTGACTTACGATTTGTCGTTAGCAACATTTTTAATGTGATTTTGTTATTCGTTTCCGCTTTGTTCACATCTCTCAAGTCTCAACATTGCTTTACCATTATGTAGTTACTGCTAACTTGCCAACTAACTTGCGAGGGTCTGGTCAACATGTTCTGTTTTGAAAACATTGGTTTGTTAATCCCATATAAATAACATAACCTTTCTCCAAGGGTAGTTCATGTGCCTATTTAAATACTACACAAGGTTACATAAGTTTTTAGATGATGTTCAATTATGGTACATATGTTGATATCTACATGGGTTACATTTTCTCAAATGAGTATCCACATGACTAAACAAACGATAATGCGAGTAATAAGTTGGACTATACAATGGCTGAAAAATGTGTAAGGTGGTGTATGCACATGGTTTCGGTAATGACAAAAAGAATATTTGTGCTGATCTTTGATTAACGATCTTGACTAGTAATCTCTTGTTTTACATGTATTTTTGCTCTGGAAAATGTATAAGGGTATTGTACTCTTGAGCGGAGTCAATTGAGTCGTCGAAAAAAAATGTTATCCTTGATTTAGTACTTTACTTTTAAATCCACCTAACTTGTCTATTGCGGATTGAACTCTCTCAGTAACGGGAGGAAACAGCTATTACACAACCAAATAAAATTTGACCAAATGCCATTTTGGTTTAGAGGCTAGCGACTTAGGCGGGCTCTTTTACCAAACAAATTCGTGGGAATTATAACCAACCAGTTTTAATGAAAAACATATTTGTAAAAACAGTCAATAAAACTATATAGTTGTTTATAAAAAGGAAACAAACATGCATTAAGTTACTAGCAATACAAAAGTTTAACCGAGTAGTCATTGTATTGTAATAATAGGATCCAACCTTGAAGAGTAAAGCTAGAAAATGTACAAAATACCCTCACAAGCCTTTTAATTTGTATACCGTCTTAAGCACTCACCACTCTGCCTTAGAACTTTTGAATAAAGAAACCTCAACATTACCCCGTGCTTATCATTCAAACACTAACTGTATCCCAAGGATTTGGTATTTTAATAATGTTGTGACAAACTTAAAAGAAGAATTGCTTGCTAGGAGCTCGACCAATGCCCCTCATCGAGTTAGCCACTTCCATGACTCTTGCCACTTTGGTCCCTCTCTTGGCCTCACCTGTGGCTCGTCTTTCTTCTGCCTTTCTACGAGCTTTTGCTATGTCATCATGAATTTTCTCCATTACATGTGTACGCTCGGCCTCTAGTATCCTCTACATGATGCAAATTTATGTTACATCTTAATATTTAAAAGTACTATGAAAGTCTTTATGTTAGGTGCAGGACCGTTTTTGAGAATTTAAATACCTCGACCGAGCCAAAATAAAAGGTCCGTAGGGCTTCACGAAACTTTTTTATTCTCTAACGTACATGGATAAAAATTTTATCTATCGATTTATTATAGGCATAAACCATTCTTAGCGTGTAATATCTCATAAACCATTGCAAATAACCTTATTTTTAACACCAAAAAACATATATATGTAATATGTATAAAAAGTATATGCCCCCGAAACTTATATGCCCCGGCTGATGGTGCGGCTCGGAGGGCCCATGATTAGGTGATTAATCTTTAAAACATCATATGAACTTTAGATGATCTAAGAAAACTTGACTATGTGAAGTTTCATGACCATTTTAATTTTTAATTCTATTTGGGGAAGCATGTTCAAATCATGAAAGAAATAATGCAAATTGATTAGTAGCCATTTAATATATCACCTAACAGTTTATTTGGTGTTTTGATTATAATCACTCACTTTTTTTTTTCAAACTATAAACACTCAAGTTTTTAGGATTACTTGATGGTTAGTGACATAGACAATTTTATATAATGGTAATCAAGTTTTAAAATTGTTTCAATTAGGTCACTTAAATTTAAAAAGTATTTTATTTAAGTTATTCAACTTTATATTTTATTTAAATTATATGTTTTAACATGTTTTTTTAGCTTTTTCTTGTATCACATAGAAATTCTTTTTTTTTTATGTTGACATGAATTTAATTTTTTATTTTTAAATATTTATATAATAATCATTTTTTTAAAATATAACTACATGTATTGTAAATCCTAACCCCTACATCTTCTCCTCCATTGCTTTCTTAACGCACAAAAAATTCGGCTAGTCTCGATTTGAAGATTTAGTGACCTAATTTGAGGAAAATTTGCATGAGTGACCTAATTTGAATATTTTTAAAACTTGATTACTATTCTATGAAATATTCCATTATAAGAAATATGCAACTTCGTATCTATTAAGTGATTATTTGTTTAAAATTTAACATGAAGCATGAATTTATTTTAAATAAAAATGTCACTAAATAATATAATTACATTAGTAATCACATATTATAAGTTTATAAAAAAAGAAATTCACGGTATAAAATAAATCTAAGAGCATTCCCAACCGATTTTCCAAATTATGTGAGAGGGTTCTCTATTTTTTAAAGATGGTTAAAAGTGATTGTGAGAGGATGAGAGAAAATGTTACTATTTATGGTTAAATTTGGAGGAGCACATTGTTCACATCTATAATTTTTTTAATATTTTTGAAAGTGGTTGTTAGTGAAGGAGACAGAAAATATAATGATAAAAGTATAAAGATATTATTTAATTGAAAACGAGAGAGAAAAAATGATGTTTTTAGTATACTTGTAGAGATGGATAATGAAGAATGGATTGAGAATGCCCTGATTAATTCAACTTACTATATACAGACTAATTAATACATTCATATCACTTCCGTACTACACCCCTCAAAAGTCAAGAGTAGAACCAGATCCTCATCTGAAACCTTGTTAATATATATATATATATATATATATATATATATATATTGTATCAGTTTTATATCCATCCTTTATTAATTTTCTTTTTCATTAGTTCAATTTTCTTATATTGGTTCATATATTTTTTGTTTGAGAATAAATATGCTGGTTGCTGGGCCTAGTGGTTGGAAGCTGGTTTGGGCTTGGAGCTTGGATGAACGAGCTTTTTTGGATGGGCTGCTATTTGTACCAGTTTAAAAGAAAAGAAAGACGGTTCAAGTTTTATGCAATATTATTTTTTTTTTCTCAAAAACACCAAGTTCTCTCTTAGGGTTTCACTGTGTTGGTGAAATTCAGTATTGTTCATCTGTTGATTTGAGTTCTTGTTTGTGATAATCTCAATCGCAGTTAGTTGTAATTGTTCTTGGTTCTGTTCTTCAGTTGTTTGATAAAGATTGGTCTGTTAGGGTTTGTATCGATTTATCAAATTTATAGAAGATTACGTTTGAGTTCTTGACATGGTATCAGAGCAGATGAAGCTCTGATCTACCATTCTTCCGCGTTTATTCTCTGGTTGATGTGTTTAGGGTTTCCAATTTGAAACCCTAGGTTTGTTCGGCAATTGACGATCTGTTTGAAAGGCTGTTTAGTTCGGGTTATTAGTCTGATTCGCGGCAAATTGGGAGTTGAGGATCATCTAGTTTCTTCTAATACTCTTGCTTATACCTTTGTGAGATCGTTCCTTCCTTTTTAATTTTTTTGTCTTTCTTTTTCTCTTTGATAATTTTAGGTTTTATTTTTGTTTTTTTTTGCAATAGGCCTTTGTTGTTGCTGGACTAGTCGGGCCAGTTTATGTGCTTATACTTGTGTGATATTCACACTTGATTTTCTTGATTGTTACTATGGGTGATACTGAAACGCCTGTTAGTAAGTTAGAGGCTAGTGATCCGTTGTATTTGCATGCAAGTGACTCTAACACATTAACTATTGTGAATATAAAACTGAAAGGGACAGAAAATTACACTGTATGGGCTAATGCTATGTTTCTCGCTTTGCAAGTTAAAAATAAAGTTGATTTTATTGACGATTCTTGTAAAAGATCACTTGATAACGAAGTTCTTGGGAAACAATGGGATAGATGTAATTCTGTGGTTCTGTCTTGGATTCTTAATTCTGTGTCTGATGAACTATACTTAGGACAAGTTTTTTCTAGGAAAGCTTTAGATGTTTGGCAAGATTTAAAAGAAACTTATGATAAAGTGGATGGGTCTGTGGTGTTTGGCCTTTATCAAAAAATGAATTCTCTTAATCAAAATGGTTCTTCTGTGTCTGAATATTATCATAAACTTAATACTATGCGGAAACAATTTGATGCTATGGTTCAACTCCCGTCATGTAGTTGCAATGCATCAGAAAATATTAATGATTTTAACCAGTTAATAAAACTTATGCAATTCTTAATGGGCTTAGATGATGTGTACCAATCTGTTAGAACTTCTTTGTTAACTAGGGATCCTCTACCTACTATTAAAACTGTTGTCTCAATTGTGTCTAGGGAAGAGTCCCATAGAAACTCTAGTGGGACTTCTAAGGCACAAACTCAAAATATGGGGTTCGTGTCTAAGTCAAGTCAATCTTTTGACACTAAGAAAAAATTCAACAGAGGGCCCAACCCTAACCTTAAATGCACACATTGCAATAAGATTGGGCACACTGTTGAAAGGTGTTTTGAGATTGTTGGATACCCACAAGGTCCTAGACCAAGGGGCCAGTCTTTTAATCAAGGATCTAAGTCTGTGGTTTCAAATAATGCCGTGCAAGGTAAAAATGATCAGTCCACTTCTAGCTCTGGAGCTACAATAACTTCTGAGCAAGTTACAAAACTTCTTAGTCTCTTGAATGAAAAGCAAGGAGATAGTGCTCCTACTTCTCATATAGGAGGTAAGAGTCAAGGATCTTTTTCTGCTAGTATTTTTAGTCCTAAGATGTTTTGTTTTGCTAGTAGTTTTCCTTTTTTAACCAATAATGAATGGATAGTAGATTCAGGTGCAAACCAACATATGGTAAAAAATGATGAAAATATTTTTGATCAAATTGATATTTATGAATTTAATGTAACTGTTAAACACCCAAATGGGTCTAATGCCATAGTTACTAAAATAGGAAATATAAAATTAAGTGACTCTATTATTTTAAATGATGTTTTAGTTGTTCCTGAATATCAAGTAAATCTACTATCTGTTCATAGACTTGCTAAGGATAACAAAGTCAAAGTTATTTTTGATGAAAATAATTGCTATCTCCAGGATTTACTCACAAGAAAAGTCCTGGTGACTGGTAGTCAGTTAGATGGTCTATACTTCTGTAGTGGTGTCACTAGCTCTCTAAAGGTGTATATGAATAGTCATGATATGATTAATTTGTGGCATGCTAGGTTAAGTCATCCTGCTGATAATGCTTAAAATGTTTTACAAACTAAGTTAAATTTTTATTTTCAAAAAAATTATCATCCCTGTGAGGTTTGTCATTTGGCTAAACAACACAGGGAAAAATTTCCTTTAAGTGACCACAAATCAAAATTTATAGGTGATCTTATACATATTGATGTGTGGGGTCCCTATAAGGTTAAAAGCAAAGAGGGTTACAAGTATTTTTTAACGGTTGTTGATGATTATGCTAGAGTTGTTTGGATTTTTTTGATGAAAAACAAGGATGAAGTTTTTTATAATATTGAAAGTTTTTTTAAACTTATTAAAAATCAGTTTAGTCAGAATATTAAGGTTGTTAGGAGTGATAATGGCACTGAGTTTGTCAATAACCAAACTAAGAATTTCTTTAAAGATAATGGTGTTTTGCATCAAACTTCTTGCACATATTCTCCACAACAAAATGGGGTTGTGGAGAGAAAACATAGACATCTTTTAAATGTTGCCAGGTCTTTACCTTTTCAAGGAGGTATTCCTCTTTCTTTCTGGTCCGAGTGTGTCCTAACTGCTGCATATCTTATTAACAGGACTCCATCTTCCGTGTTAGAAGGTAAAACCCCCTACGAATGTTTTTTTGGTTTTAAACCCTCATTATCACATTTAAGGACTTTTGGATGTTTATGTTTTGGTACTGTTTTAACCGTGTCACATAAGTTTGAAAAAAGAGCTGAAAAATGTGTTTTCTTAGGATACTCATATCAAAAAAAGGGTTATAAATTGTGGTGTTTAGACACTAAACAAATTATATTTTCTAGAGATGTTAAATTTTTATGAAAATATATTTCCTTTTAAAGATAATATATCATTAAAAGTCTTTGATTCTAACATCGATGCTTCTGTTAATAACTTGAATTTTTTTTAATCTTTATGATAATGATATTTCCAAAGTGTCCTTAAATGAATTAGGTCCCGGTGATGAAATGAGGGTAACAAATGATCACTCTAGCGAGGATCAGCCACCTAGTAGCAACTCTAGGACTGTTAATGATCCAACTGGATCACATAATGCTAGTTCTGTTGATGGCTCTAGTGAGGTAGATCAGCCTAGCGTTGAAAATGAAAATAATAATAATTCTGAGGGCACCTCAAATCAGATACCTCTTAGAAGGTCAACTAGAAATCATGCTTTACCAAAAAAATTGAATGATTTTGTTATAGAAGGGAAAGTAAAATATGGATTTGAGAAAGTGGTTAACTATTCAAACTTGTCAGTTGAAAACTTGTCTTTTGTGTCTAGTTTAAACAAAACAGTTGAACCTAAATACTATCAGGAGGCTGCAACTGATCCAAACTGGATTAGTGCTATGAATGATGAAATGAGTGCTTTGTATAGAAATAATACTTGGATTCTTGTTGACTTACCCAAAGATAGAAAAGCTATTGGGTGTAAATGGGTATACAAAATTAAGTATAAAGCAAATGGTGAAATTGATAGGTATAAGGCAATGTTAGTCGCTAAGGGATATAGTCAAAGAGAAGGTATTGATTTTGATGAGACATTCTCTCCGGTTGTTAAGATGGTAACTGTTAGATGTGTGATTAGTTTGGCCTCTGTTTCAGTTAGATATTAACAACGCTTTTTTATATGGTGATTGCATGAAGATGTTTATATGAAACTACATGAGGGTTATTTTTCTAAGAATGATACACGTGTTTGCAAACTTATAAAATATTTATATGGTTTAAAGCAAGCCCCTAGAATGTGGAATGCTAACCTTGTTAGTGCATTGTTAAGTATGGGTTTTGTTCAGTCTACATGTGATTATTCCTTGTTTATTAAATATGATAATTATGTGTTTATTGTATTATTAGTTTATGTGGATGACATTGTGATAACCGGTAACAGTGTTAGTGCTATTGAGTCAATCAAAGAAATGTTAAGGTCAAATTTCTTGATTAAAGATTTGGGTCTACTTAAATATTTTTTGGGAATCGAAATGTTAAAGTCTGATTTTGGGGTGTGTTTATGTTAACGAAAATATTGCATGGAGTTATTAACCGAGTATGGCATGAGTGCATGCAAACCGGTTAGTACTCCTATTGAACAAAACTATGTTGTTATGAATATGTTCAATAAAGATAAAACTTTATTAAAAAGTATCACGGGTTATCAAAAATTAATTGGTAAATTGATTTACCTTTCCCATACAAGACCTGATATTTGTTATGTTGTTCAGTTTCCGAGTCAGTTTATGCATAGTCCATCTAATGCTCATTTACAATTAGCTCTAAGGTTGTTAAGATATTTAAAAGGAGCTCCTGGTTTAGGCATATTGTTCAAAAAGGGTGATACTTTTAATCTCACAGCCTTCGCTGATTCTGATTGGGCTAAGTGTCTAGATACAAGAAGATCTGTCACTGGGTTTTGTGTTTTTTTGGGCCAGTCACTTGTTGCTTGGAAAAGTAAGAAATAGTTAACGGTTTCGAGATCATCAGCTGAGGCTGAATACAGGGCTATGTGTGCATGTGCTGAAGAAATCATATGGATTAAAAATCTGTTAAAAGAATTAAAAGTTACTGTTTCTCTTCTAGTATCCTTGAATTGTGATAATAATGTAGCTATATCTATTGCTGCAAATCCGGTTTTTCATGACCGGACAAAACATTTTGAAATTGATTTGTTTTTCTTGCGTGAAAAGATAACTTCAGGAGTTATCAAAACCGTGTCTATTCGTTCTGACAAGCAGCTTGCAGATGTACTTACAAAAGGGTTATTGGTAAGTCAACATGTTTTTATGTGCAAACAGTTAGGATTATTTGATGCTTTTAGATATAAACCTGAGGGGGGATGTTAAAATATATATATATATATATATATATATATATATATATATATATTGTATCAGTTTTATATCCATCATTTATTAATTTTCTTTTTCATTAGTTCAATTTTCTTATATTGGTTCTTATATTTTTTGTTTGAGAATAAATATGCTAGTTGCTGGGCCTAGTGGTTGGAACTGTGTTGGTGAAATTCCGTATTGTTCATCTGTTGATTTGAGTTCTTGTTGTGATAATCTCAATCGCAGTTAGTTGTAATTGTTCTTGGTTCTGTTCTTCAGTTGTTTGATAAAGATTGATCTGTTAGGGTTTGTATCAACTTATTACGTTTGAGTTCTTGACAAACCTATTGCATCATCATAGTTCCCATTGATTCTTCAACAATCAACTCCATAGTATTTTTTTTTTCTTTTGCAACGAGTGGTTCATTCTTGTGCTTACCGTTGCTACATTGAAATTGTAGGAATTGTTGATTGATATTGTCATTTTCTGTTAACAAAGTTTTATATTTTTAATTAGTACATCAAATACTAGATAATCATGTAAGATAATCAAGATTATGTAATTTGATTGCATGCATGTGGGTACGACACTCTTGAATACTTGAATAGTTTCTTGAAGTGATACAATTATAAAGCCACATTACTTCAATTTTTTTGTTCTATTTTGACTTTAATATAACATATCTATTTATACAGTACATATATACTAATCAATCTAGAACCAAACGACACGTTGATTGTTTTTACACTATCACATGTCAACCCTTGACTTCTATGTTTTCGATCCATTTTCGTTACACAAACATAAAGTTTATGTAAAATCATTCGTTCATATAAATACATAATTTACAATTAGTTCAAATATATAAACATATACTAAGTTAATTATAAGGAAAATAGTCACTAAATTATAATACTCCGTATTACATTAGCACAACTTACGTATTGTAAGCTAAGTATAGACATTTAATACAAACATATCTAAAAAATATAACTTCACCCCTCAAAAGTCAAGAGTAGAACCAGATGTCCAGATATTCATATGAGACCTATTACTTGCATCCTCAGACCAAACAAGACTCGTGAGTGACCACCTTCTTCTAACACACTATGTTTTTATCTCACCCCGTCACAAAAACCAACCATTTATGGTTTTAAAAACACGAACGAGTTTTTCGTTTCGTTGTAAATGAAAAAATCTTTTATGTTGATGGCGTTGTTATTCCTAATTATGGATCAAATGTTTATAAGTAGTTTAATGTTTTTGAAATTTTCCGCTGCGAATAATATCTTTTTTTAACCATAAGTTTATCAATCTATTTAAAAAGTAGTGATTATATCGAAACTGACTAATAACTGACACCATTCTCGTCTAGCGCGCTTGTCCATTGGTTGGTATGTGACATAGTGTGACATTTTTACACCCTTGTTTTATATAACACTTATATATTTTAACATTAATAACCGAAAGTCCCCAAAGAGTTTATTAGAGATCACCGGAAGCAAATCCTGTTGAACAACGTCTTATTAATCGTTTCAGACGACAAGGTTTGGCCGTTGGGGTGGACGGTCTCTGGGGACGGTAAGCTTTGGTTACAGAAAGGGTGGCCGGAGTTTAGTGAATATTATTGCATAAAGTTTGGACATTTGTTATCTTTTAAACATCTTGGGAAATCTATTTTTCATGTTAGAATATTCAACTCAAGATATAAAGAATTGTTACCCAATAATCCCAAATCAAAGAAAGATATAGATGATCAACCAGATAAGGTAATGATTCTTAGATTGAGAAGTTGATTTTTTATTAATGACTAGTATATTTACTCGCGCACTTTGCGGCACATGGCAACGTTTGTTTTGCGTATGATGTTTTTTCCTATGTTTACATTTTGTAAAATGTCAATTCAAAAACTTCTAATAATTTCATATGTAAAATGAAATCAAAGGCTATATTGGAATGAAGAAATATTGCGTGAAAGCACTTCTTGAGAAACCAACATCAAGAAAAGAAAACAACAAGAAAAATATGAACAAAAAGGACATATAACATGGGAATTACAGTTCCACGTGGAAGGAAAATATAAGAATATATAAGACCAACAATACAACTGATGCAACAAAGGAAGTACAATATAGGGATGAGCTTGGGATGGTACCGATCCCGAAAACTTGAAATATTTGGTACCGGTACTGAAATGTTCGGTTCAGTACCGGTATTGGTACAGTACTGGTATTTCGAGCAAAATGCGGAAAATACTGGTATCGTTCCGAACCATACCGATACAGAAAACTTAAAACTTGGTACCGACGGTACCGAATTCGTGACCGGTACCGTAATCGTTCATCCTATCCCTAATACAACATACTATAAATATATAAAAATGGTTTTTTAGTATAGAAAATAGAAATGAGTTGAAGTTCTAACTACCTAGAAGGAAAGTCAATTCCTCATTACATGTGTATAAAAATAAGTGGCTAGTTTTTATGAATAGTGTTTTTTTTAGTTAACTACTATAAGATATATATATATATATATATATATATATTGAAAAAATCCAATACACAGCTAATCCTTAACGTATATTAACGTACACAAATCCCATTTTTCACGAATCGATCCATAAAATCACATCCCAACATCTCGGAATCGTCAATACATATCCAATTAATCATTGGTTAACCGAAAAAAACAGTTTTGGATCATTAATCGATCAATTTTTTACTTTTTTCACGAAGACAATTTTTTGAGCGTTTTAGGTTTTTGGCTGAGCGTTTAAGTTTTGTAAGCGTTTTAGGTTTTTGACTTTGAGCGTCTCGCATACCTCTCGTACGTTAAGGCATTAGCGTACAGTATCTCTACCTTATATATATATATATATATATATATATATATATAAGTTAAGGACTCTTACGAACTATAAAAAAGTTAATGACTCTTATGAACCCTTAACAACCAAACAATTTTTTAATTTTTTTTATATATTAACATTATTTAAGAGTAGTTATATCGTATTTCATATATAATTTTTTTATTACATATATTAATCACAAGTTTACATATATGTAAAATTTATGTACTAACAATTTTACATATGTGTAATACAAAACATAGATATGTATATAAACTAATTTTCAAAATTGTTATCGTACATATAGATATAAAAAATGATCAAACTAACTCTCAGATAACATTAACATACAAAAGTTTTATAAAAAACACCAGTTTTCAAGGGTTCCTTCAAGTTCTTAAATAATTTAACAGTTCTGTAATGATATTCATCCTATAATAAACTTTGCTCATCTTTTATATTATTGCTAATACTAATTGTATTATTTGGAACATCTTTTTCTTTTTTATTATGGTGTGTGTGAAGACAATATGCCATCAACATCAATGTCTCCAAACTAGAGATGTTAGTCTTGACACTATAAGCTCCATAGCCAATGAGATTGAACAAATAAATGAAAGCAATCCAGAAATTCCGGTGACTGATAAAAAAGATGTAATTCAAAACGAGCACGAGGTCCAAGTTTCAGTTCCGAAAGACATTAATTATAGTAAGCAGTACGGTTTGCTAATACCGTATTGCGAAGAACTTTTAAGAGCCAACCCTGGTAGCACCATCATAATAGATGTGGAACCATTTCGTAACCCTAGTAGTACTACTAGGCAATTCAGAAGAGTATATATATGTTATGCTGCTATGAAGAGAGGTTTTAAAATGTGCGGACGAGAAATTATTGGGTTAGATGGATGTTCTATGAAAGGGCCATTTCCAGGTCAGATATTGAGTGCGGGTGGTGTAGATTGTAACGATGGTATATATCCGGTTGCTTTTTCACTTGTGGAAGCGGAAACTAATCAGTCGTGGTCATGGTTCTTGGAATCCCTTAGAGATGATCTTGAGTTTCCTTGCAACGCTAATTTCACTTTTATTACTGACGGACAAAAGGTTATTTTATTTTACTTTTACATTGTTATCACTTGTTTACCTTGTATCACGTGTTTGATCCATTCATGTAGGGGATAGTTCAAGCGTTACAAAAGGACTTCCCAAACGCTGAGCATAGGTATTGTCTTAGAGAAATACACAAAATCATGAAGAAGCAATGGCACAGAGATGTTTATAAAAACATGCTATGGAGAGCGGCTTCTGTTACTAGCCTCCCTCACCATAACAATGCTATGAAGAATATAAAGGAAAAAGATGCTAGTTTATATGAGTGGCTCAAACAAATCCCGCCTACAAGTTGGTCTAGAGCTCATTTTACAGTTAGGGCAAAGTGTGATATGCTATTAAACAAGATATGCGAAGCGTTTAATAGGATATTAGTTGGAGCAAGAGACAAACCTGTGATCACATGTTTAGAGTACATTAGGGAATACATGACAAAAAGGATTGAATATGTGAAGCATGTACAAGCAAAGGCGACATGTCCATTAACACCAACGGCTCAAGAAATCTTCAACGCCATAAAAGAAGCATCGTCACAATTAAATGTCTTAATGGTGGATTCTTCAAAATACCAAGTAAATCTTTTGAAAATAATATCATTTTATATGATAATCAAATGTTTTAACAATTGGATTTTGAACTGTTTGGTGAGTGGTCCAATGTCACAATGTGCGGTGAATGTGGATTTAAAAACTTGTTCATGCAGAAAATGGGATTTAACCGGCATGCCTTGTGAACATGCCGTGGCAGCAATTCGTGACATGTCTAAGAATGATGAATCAGTTGGTGAACCAGAAACTTGGGTCTCTGAAGTAAACTGGTTAGACACATGGAAAAAAGTGTACACGAATGTCATAGAACCAATCAATGGGCCGGGTTTCTGGACTCCCTCTGAGTGTCAAACAACACTAGTTCCACCTA
Source organism: Bidens hawaiensis (assembly GCF_021521415.1). NCBI lineage: Eukaryota > Viridiplantae > Streptophyta > Magnoliopsida > Asterales > Asteraceae > Bidens > Bidens hawaiensis. Next base: position 165,245 of record NW_027494394.1, read on the forward strand.
AACATAATATGCAGGTTTGAATTGCATATCCTTGAATATATATGTTTTGACTTATTAAAGTAGAATGTGTAAGCAAATTGCATAGGTTGGAAAGATAACAAAAAAGAGGAAAAGATCATTGGAAGAGGTCCAAGCGGAGTTTTCGAAAGGAATTAAAACGACAAGAAAGGAGAACAACACAACAGGAACTTCAGCGGCTGCGACACAAGAAGTTGCAACACATGATGTAACATAGGGTGGGTGCACCAATGCCAAGTCAAGATGCCTAGTGGTTTTTGTGTGATTTGAATGTGAGTGAGTATTTATGTTAAGACTTTGTTTGTTAAAAATGTTAAGACTACTTATGTTTGGTTGTGTTTATTATGACTATTTATGTTAAGAATATTATATGTTTACCTATACTTGTTATGACTATCTTTCTTAAAATCAATTGTGTATATAAGTAAACATGTATTAAAGTCATATCATAATTTAAACATTACACATGACGATTCATAATCCAAACATTCAAATGACAATTTGGAGTGAATCACCCACCTACTCCAACCACAGCTTCCCTTCGATAGTAAATGTATTATACAATATATAGAAGAATATACATTAAGATTGAATGCATCCAAAGTTCCAAACAAGGTCTTCATATTTATGTCTATCCAAGTGAAAGATTTAACATATAACTTCATAGGGGAGGGTTAAAAAAATCACAGTTAACTTGAAAACATTGTAAACCATTTTTAAACATTTTTTTTTAATTTTATGTTTCGTTCTTTTTAAAAAATCACAAGAACAAACTAAAAAAAGTATGTAGATTGCAAAAGTACGTAAAATACTTGTATGTATCTTTCGAAGTTACATATGTGTATCTTATATGAGATAAATATATGTAGATTATGATATATGTACTTTCACGAACTACTTGTGTTTTTTTTTTCATTTTTCATTATTTTTAGTTAAGATTAATCATATAATAGAAAAATTAAAAACTTTCACGAGTTTTTAAATATTACAGTGGTTTTTATTTGAACTCTACCATGTGCCATCTGGGACAAAGTAAGTATTATGCCTAATAGACTTAACTAGAGTATTTGTCAAAGTATTAACAAAAAAAAAAAAAGTTTAACGCGCTATGTAATTGTATCATGATACCAACCTTATAGTAAAGCTTGAAAATGTACAAAATACTCTTACAAACCTTTTTAATTTGTATACCGCCTTAAATACTCACCACTCATCATTGTGTATCAAAGCATACATTGCGCACCTCTAAAGCCTAGAACTTTCAAACAAATGAACCTCTGCATCACCATCACCATCACCATCACCATCACCATCACCATCACCACAATCACCATCACCACAGTGTTTATTATTCAAACACTAATTGTATCACGAAGATTCGGAATTTTAAACGATGTGAAAAGCTTAAAAGAAGGATCGCTTGCTAGGAGCTCGACCAATGGCCCTCATCAAGTTAGCCACTTCCATGACCCCAGCCACTTTGGTCCCTCTCTTGGCCTCACATGTGGCTCGTCTTTCTTCTGCCTTTCTACAAGCTTTTGCTATGTCATTTTGCATTTTCTCCATTGCATGAGCGCGTTCAGCCTCTAGTTTCCTCTACATGATTCAAATTGATGTCACATCTTAGTATTCAAAAGTACTATTAAAGTCCTTATAATAGATTAGTAGGTGAGTAATCTCAAAAAGATCATATCCGTTTCAAATGATACTAAATTTTGATTATTGTCCTTTCATTTTATCCCATTATATATACAACTTCTTCGGTTCTTCCATACAAAATTTGTAACTTGTTTTAACATGTCTATTCAATACATAAAGTCATACAATTTGAATGGATTCTTTAAGGATCGTGTTGTCAATACATCACTTTTAAAGTATAACTTAACAACTTCTTTGCCGTGCAATACGGATTGTAGGATCTTTTTCACTCCATCATACATGTCGTATTATAACATACGGACCATATGATATATATGACGAAAACATCATGCAATGACTTTTATCTCATATTAGTCATTTATTTATCAGTTAACAAATCATACAAGTCATATGACCTTACGCCCCTTTTGCTCTATTATATGGTACGATGCTAAAAACGACCCGTTGGCCGTGTGACACGTATGCTAGTAACGGAACCAGAACTTCTTTATCATATGGTCAATAATAAGGTCCTCTTCAAACTGGTTAAATAGAGGGCCCGAATCATACTTTTTTTTCTTGAAAAATCTTAGATTTTATATAAAAGTTCAATAAATTCTCATGACGAGGTAGTTCCGCCCCGATAACGGTAAGAGGTGTATGGATTGCAAGTTTCAACAATCTCTGTTATAACTCGAGTCACAATAAATATAATATTTTTTACTCATTTTTAACTAGTTTCACTACTATAAGTCTATAATTTAGAGTTTAAACTACAAGAAAACAAAACAACCAAGTTTCATATCTTAGTAAAATGTTTCAAACACGTACCTCAATTTTCTTCATCCACAAACTCGATTTCTGAAGTTGCTCATTCTCCCACCCGTTGATGATCGCGTCGTCCCGCTTGAACCGGTTATTAATCTTTGAAACCTTCGCGTTTTGCCAAGCGGATATCTTTGATTCGACCTCCTCTTTCTTCACCGATTCAATAGTTCCATCGGCAGTGACACGTCTAGGCGTTGACACGATAGGATTATTATCGGGCACTATCGCTAATGGATTATTTTCCATCGTGTCAACTTCCTCCCCAATTCTTTCTAAGTTGTTGTTATTATTATTATTATTATTATTAGTGTTCATATTATCTGTCACCTCACTAGTTTCCCTTCCTATTATTCGGGTTCCGGCTAGCACTAGCGCGTTAAACTCTCGACTCATGGTCGTAAAGTTTTCGCTATCGGTGCTAGCTACCGAAATAGATGAGGGCAGGCGGCGGTGGCGGTCCGGTGGTGGTGGATGTGGTGGGTTTAGATCATGAATTTCTCTTATGCTTTCATGATCTTCATCACTATCCTCATCTTGATCTTGATGTGTGGAAGAAGGTGTTTGATTATTAAACATGTTATGTCTTTTTGGAAGATAAAATATGAGTTTGGGAAAAGAGAGAGAAGGGTTTTAAGTATAAAGTGTGAAGTTGATTAATTATATAATTAGTGTTTGGGTTAGTTAAGTTAATATAGAGATGAGTTGCATGGAGTGTAGATTGACACAACATGTATTTGGTAACCATGTGGTACTAGAAATATCTTTAAAATAAAAGAATTTAATAGAAAAAAAATGGAACTGTTTCATTTATGGGGTAAAGTTAAAATATAAAGGACAACAAAAACAAAAAGAATGCGAAAAAATCCAGTCCATTGATCTTAGATTTGAATGACTGAGATTAATTTAATAAATATAAATTTATGAAAAGGGCATTAAGGTAATAACCCACATTTGTTGACTTTATCTCTCCACATGCAAGGCACATGCCAATTCTCTCATCATTTTAAAATGTCCATAACTTTTTCATACGACATTATTTTTTTAAAAAAATTCACCATAATAATAAGCCTTTTTTTTTATCTTTAATATGAGTATCATATTATTATATAAAAAAAATTAATGGTTTTTAATTGTGTTTTTTTGTTGTTCATTGTGTCATTGTGTAATATGTTGTTTCCATTGTGTTTTACATTTCAAGTCATTGTGTTATATATATTCACCATTGTGTGTTACGTTTTAGGCCATTGTGTTATACGTATTCGCCATTGTGTCTTACGTTTTAGGTAATTGTTTTATACGTATTCACCATTGTGTTTTACGTTTCAAGTTATTGTGTAACATGTATTAATGGCGAAAAAAGACACAATGGTGTGCGAAAAGACACAATGGCGAAAAAAGACACAATGGTGTGCGAAAAGACACAATGACGAAAAAAGACACAATGATAAGCGAAAAGACACAATGGTGCGTGAAAAGACACAATGACGGAAAAAGACACAATGATAAGCGAAAAGGACACAATTGTGTGCGAAAAGACACAATGACTTGATTTTTGTTTTAAATATTATATAACAAAAATCATACTCATATTAAAGATAAAAAAAACGTTTGTTATTATGATAAAAAAAAATTTTAAAAAAATATCATACGAAAAAGTTATAAACGTTCTAAAATGATGGGGGTATTAACATGTGCCTTGCATGTGGGGAGAGAAAATATGTACAATTACTTATATACATTTTTTCCTTTGGTCCTCACTTCGCACATGTCAATTATTTATGGCTTCTCACACTTCTCATTTTTATAACCCTTTGTAGAATAACTTGACCATTCATTTATGACTTCATATATTACAAAATTTAGTACATTTTCCTTAATTAATATATCGTAATGGCTCAAATTAAGATAGATAGGTTATTTACTTAATTTACTCCTTCCTTAGCTCTCTCATATACTAATTTAAGATGTGGCATAACTGACTTTAATGTAGAGTGTTTAGCTTCAAGTTCGTGAACACTTTAACATGTTCTTGACTTCTTGTGGTTGTTGCTTGTATTATGATCGGTAAAAGAAGAAAACACATCATGTCTTTCAAGAGGCGGATTTAAACTGAGGAAGTCATTTTTTTACACTGCTACCCGTAACATTTATGAATTTTGAAAGTAACGTAAGGTTAATTTACGTTATAAATAACAACATGTAATATAAAAAGAAAATTAACAAGAGAGACATATTATATTAATTAAAATTTGTCAAATGAGCCAAAAATCGTGTTTAATCTATTTCAATCTTTGAAGCTAATAACTGTTTTAACTTTGAAAATTACTTTATTGTTTTAATAATATTACAAAGTCAAAAGATGATAACAACATGATGTTTGCGTTCTGGTTTGCTTGGTTTTCCCGGAAAATCAAGGTAAATCGTTTTTTTTTTCGGATGACCAATAAAAAACAATTTTACTCATAAGTAGGAGTGTGTATGGGTCGATTTGGGACGGTTTTAGACCAAACCCATAACCATAACCAATATGTCGGTTAATAGATAATTATAACCGTAACCGATCCGTTATGGCGGTTTCGGTTAATCGGTTTTGAAGGTTATAGCGAGTCGGTTATGAGGTCAGTTAACCGTTACCTAACCGATGTATAATTGAACCTAAAACTTTGATACTAAAAAAATAAAAATGACATGACATAGTTCAACAAATTATATAATTCTTAATATTAATAATATATATTCAAACAAACAATTAATGGTTTAACTCTTTAATAAAATTAAATCATATAGTATAAAATGAGAACGTTACTAGTTATTACCTTCTTTAATTTTCAACAAATATCAACAATGTGTCTAATCATACTCCATAAAGTTGAGAATCTTGTAATGGGGCGGTTCGGTTTTGGCGGATTTGAAATTATCTTTAACCATAACTGACCCGTATTTGGCGGTTTTTAAAAATTCATTAAACCAACCCGCTGGTTATGTTGGTTATCGGTTAAAATCGATTCGATTATGTCAGTTATGGTTCGGCTAATGATTATGGCGTTTAATTTGCACACCCCTACTCATATATGGGATAAAAAAATATTTACTTATAAATCGGATCTGATCTAGCAAGATGGTAGCTACATCCCAAATTTAGTTTGTTACTTTTGTTTTATTTGGATCCACAACGAGGCCATAACCTTTTTCCTCAAGGTAAATCGTTAACTACAGGGCCGTCTATGAGAAAGCCAAAATAGTTTTAGGTCGAAGGCGAAATTTTTTTTGGACTTTAAGTAAATTAAGTATTTTGTTTGGTTTAAACAATAATTTTTATATGAGTTTACTTGGTTATAAATTGGGTTGTGTAAAAAAAATTTATATAAAAATATGATTAAATAAGTCTCAAATGAGACTACAACCCATAACTTATGAGTTGGAAGTAATACCCTTTTGCCAATAGGTCAAGCTAGTGATTATGTAATTGAGTTTAAACATTAAATATACATATTGAATTCAATACAAATACTTATATTTCTTTAAAAAAAAAAAATTTCGGGCCTAGTGAAGTGTCGGGCCTGTGGCCGTCGACCACCATGGGGCCCCCAAGGGCCGGCCCTGGTTAACTAGGTTTTGAAAGATGACAAAATAAAATCATATATTTTACAGGGTGACTATGTAGTTTATATGGTTTGAATCCCTTTTTTTCCCTCAAAATTTGTTTTATAAGTATAAAGTTGTGACGTAATTATAATCCATATGCTATATATTCCGAAAACAATACAAACACACACATACACACATTCGTATAACAAAACTTAAACGACTTGTTCCAAATTCAAAACCAAGCTGAATTGATTAATTGAAAAAGTGTCTAAACCAAACCGTATGAGTTTCAACTTTCAACCGGCCAAATCCAGTTGACCGGTTTCAATGGTTTATCAACATTCATATATGGCCAAAGTTTGTAACATTTCTGTAACTGTATGGAGGACATTTCAACTCTTAACAATTTTGGATCCGTTAGCTAGAATATATGTTTTGCCATTTCTAAAATTTGATTTTATGTAAATTGGTATACATACTGGTCCAAAGTTACTAGAGAAAACCGACTATAGATTGGCTTCTTACCAACTTAATATTTGTTTAAATTATGTATAAACCGTTTTCTTTATTTCTACTAATCAAAGATTTGTTTAAATTTTAAATAAAATAAATGAGAAACATATTATATTAAAACTTAAGTCTATGTTAGTGTTTTAATCTATACTTATACTTACTATATATATTAAAGTATGAGTGCAAAACTTCTTTATTTTTAGAATGTACCAAAATTGTTGTTTTGAGTACAAATCATAATGTATAAGATTAAGACATTTTAAGGGTAATTTTGTCTTTTAGCAAAATCTTATACGGTTGATTTTAAATTGTTCAAAAATAGTTACAAGTTTGGTCGTTTAACTTTAATCACATTTTGTTAATTTATATAATGGTTACACATATACCATTTATTTTAAATCAACTACCCTCACAACGTTTAAACATTTATAATTTTTTCATGCGTTAATATTTTTAAAAAAATATTATACTATAAAAACGAGTATTTTATTCTAATTAATTTGAGTATGGTATTGTATATTTTTTTCATTTTAAAAACTTAATTTGTTACGTGATTACCATTAGGTATCGGCAAACCACGTCGGGCGGGTTCGGTCGTTCGGATCATGGGTCTAAAAGGTTAAGACGCTTTCAATGTAGCGTTGCATGCGCCCCCCGACACCTGATTGCGCGCGTGTAGTCGTTGTGTGACGTGCTTACTAACATCGGTTAAGCTTCCAATGCCGCTTTACAAGAATACTATCATCGGGTTACATGCGTACTGCTATGAAATCGCGCATGTACTGAAACGGTAACACCGGTTACCTCGCCGCTTCACGCGGACATTCAACTAGTATGTACAAATATATAAGGGCAAAGTTGGCAAAACCGTGAGAACTTAAAAATTATAAAATACACTTTCTCATATTGTATAAAAGATAGATTAAGTGATACGATTACGTAGCTGTCTTATTAATTAGTTCAAAACCCTACGTAGAATATTATACAAATATGTTAGTTTTAAATTAACCGTAGTTATTAAATAAACTAGAACCCTCGTAGTAGGGTAGTTTGGCTCTACTATACAAGGTCTTATGAGTCTTATGGATGTCTAAATTTGTAGCTCAGTTTGTGTTATATATAATAAAATACGTTAGATAATTAAATAAATTAAAACATGTGTTGTATTCTCGATTATGATAACTTGATAATTCCTTTTTCTTAAAACTCTTTTATATTGTCGCAAAATAACTAGTTGGTCTATTGGGTCCCACAATAATATAACCGCGGACACGTGGAGCACACTAACTGAGAAAAACACAAGACATACCAACGTGGCAGAGAGAGATTTGTTGCGGGTCCAACAGCTACCAACGTTGACGTTAACGTCGTAACAGTTAACACGTCGAAGTTGACAACGTGGACAAAACAGCTTTTTTTCAAATTTTCAAATAAATTTTATTTAGGAAAAACAAAATGATAAATTATTAGTTACATGACAATATGACATATGGTTGTATTATAGTTTTGCTTTTTAAAATTATAAATACATTATTTTGTTTTTTCTTCTTCATTTTAATATAATTTTTCTTTAACCGCATTCAAAACAAAAAAACAAGGTCGTAAACACGTGTATAAATCAGTAACTTTAACGAAATATATTTACGTACTTTGATTACTTGGCAACAATACGTAATTGCTTTAAATTTGTTAATATTACTTTTTATTGTAAAAACTAAAAAAATGGTATAGTGAAAAGTGTTGGTGAGTGATTAGCATTTCGATAGAGAGAAGTGTATTTTTTTAACCGAGCACTATACCAGACGGGCAACAACCAATAAACATCACCACTTTTCAATAACTTGCTAGAGTTATAAGGTTGTGTGTTGTGGTTTAACCAACTTTTGCTTGTTACCGCGTCATATCACTGCCACGTGAACACTTAAGTAATAATTAGTCACCGTTTTAATTTAAGTGTTGGAGTTTAACTAGCTATATTAATTACTTTTATGTTTCATTAATTTTTTTATTGAAATTCAACAGCATTCCACTATGAATATTTAAATTTAAGTATTTAAACTAAAATTATATAAAAAGAAATGTCACTCAAGTAAAAAAATTCTACAAATTAAATTAAAACGAATAAATAAACAAAAATACAAATCAAAGTTCAAATAAAAAAGTCTTACGGATAAAATGAAAATAAAGATAAATAAGCCTGTATTCCTATGGTCACTAGTAGATGTGAGAAGCCTTTCACGAGGAATTCCAAATCTCTCTCCGTTTAACATTCCTTTTCCTAAGTCGATAGTAGTGCTCGTCTCTCATCGTGCATTTTTTTCTTTCCGCTTGTATTTTTAACCAAGTGAATTTATTCAAGCTTATAGTCTAAGCTTTCAAAGTGCGTCTTCACCTCAAGATCCAGTGTAATTGTACTTTTATTCGAGGATCCTCCTTGGCTTCTCGCCGCCTCCTTGCTTTTGTCTCTGCTGGTTAACTCGGACAGTAATATCGACCGATACACCAACTCCTGTGTGTATCGGTTGAAATTATAAGGGCAATTTGGATCAACCAATGGATGACTTCTCCACATTGGGATCCTAGGATCCCACACGTTAAAATTCGGGTTGTTGTTCGGTTGCGTTGTGAAATTTGTTTAGAAAATAAAAGAATGTTTGGAGAAGTATAAAATATGTACGGTGAAATTGGGGTAGTGTAGAATATAAAGTGTATTGTATACCGTATACATAATGTTTTATAAACTAATAAACTTTTTTTAGGGAAATTTTTGAATTAGATCGTGTTACTTTGAAATCTGATGTTGTTTTTTCGTAGCAGTCCAAGGGGTTGGTTTGCTTTTGGAATAATCGTTGGCAACGGCTAAATGAAAGAGAGGCCCCACAACTTTCACATTTTGGAACTGTTATTGGGATGGCGTCGGACACCATGGCGCATGTCGATGTTTGAGTGGGGTGGTGTGGAGGGCTCCTTCATGCTCACATAAAATGGATGGAGCCTCCACAGCAAACAGTCTATTGTAAGGGTGGCAAACCCAACCTAAATGGATTGTTTTGGGTCAAGATAGATAAACTTTAAAGATTAAATGAGTTAGGATGGATCATCAAAATTCTTCAAGTGGGTCATGATGGGTTGGAAATATAAAAGTGAGTTTCATTTATATAGGTTGAAATGGGTCAAAACAAAATACCCAAGTTATCCAAACTTTATCTAATTCAAAATACCCAAACTATCACGTGCGAAACAAAACTCATACGAAACCCAAAAGACGATCAAACGAAACAAAAACCCCGAACCGACTAAAACGAAACTAAACCAAAATAGAAAAACGACCAAAACGAAACAAAAAAAGCGAAATGCAACCGAAAAGCTAGCCAAAACTAAACAAAAACACTGAATCGACCAAACCGAAACAAAACAGAATCGAAATAGAAAATCGACCAAAACGAAACAAAAAACCGATATGAAACCGAAAAGTTGACCAAAACGAAACAAAAAAAAAAGGCGAACCAAAACAAAACAAAAACACCGAACCGACCAAAACGAAACAAAAACACCGAATCGACCGTAACAAAACAAAAAAACCAAAACGAAACTGAACCGAAAAGAAAAACGATCAAAATGAAACAAAAAAAAAAGCGAAATGCAACTGAAACCTGACCAAAACAAAACAAAAACACTGAACCGAACAAAGCGAAGCAAAAAAACCGAAACGAAACTGAACCGAAATAGCAAAACGACCGGAAAAAAAACAAAAAAATCGAATTGAAACTGAAAAATTGACCAAAAGGAAACATAAAAAAAATAAATGCAATTTAAAAACCGGATCAAAACGAATCAAAACACTGAACCGACCAAACGAAACAAAAAAACTGAAGCGAAATAGAAAAACGACCAAAACGATACAAAAAACCGATATGAAATCGAAAAATTGACCAAAACGAAACAAAAAAAACGAAATGCAATCAAAAAACTTACCAAAACGAAACAAAAAAAACTGAAACGTAGCCGACCAAAATAAAACAAATGAATCGAAACGAAAGAAGAAGAAAAACGAAATGAAACCGAAAAAACTAACTAAAACAAAACAACACTGAAACCGAAAAAACCGAGAAATCGAAACCAAAATCATTAAAACCGAGCAGATACAGAAACCGACCGAAATGAAAAAAAAAACAAAACCAAACAGAAAAAAAACCCCGACAAACTCGAACCTGAACCGGTACAAAACGTTTTTTTTTATGAAAGAGGATGATGGGGGAAACATTTTAGTTATTTTACATTTTGCGTTTTTTATGTATATTTTGAGTTATTATTTTTTAATAGTTTTTCAAATATTTTTTGAGGGGTTTTTAAAACCATTTGTATGTCAATCTTCACTTGGGTCAAGATGGGTTAGTCTTACCCATCTTAACCCATATCCATCCTAACCCTCTATTTTAAAAATCCATCATGACCCTACCCATCCTGACTCATCACCCAAATCCAACCCAAACCACTCCCATTGCCACCTCTAGTCTATTGCGTAAACAATCTATTGTGTAAAGATGCCGTATTCATAATTTCATACACACATCTCTTGTATGTGACATATGCTTTTGTATCATATATTTCATATGGGCCAATCTTATGTTGTACTACAATCAGTGTACTTTTTCGTCCATAAAGGTTTGTTTTCTTGTAATTTTATATAGAGAAATCTGCAGTTTATCTCTCTGGTTTATATCCTCGTTCGATAGGTTAACCACTGAAAACTAATTTGCAAAGTTTCTACCCTCATGTTTTTTATAATTGTAATATAAGCCCCTGGTTGAGTGTCTTGAGCCCCTGGTTGAGGGTATTTTAGTAATTAGACAAATAATAATAATAATATCTAATAATAATAACAATAATAGTAATAATAATAATACTAGCAGCTCATCATCATCATTATCATCATCATCTCAACCATTATCATCATCATCTTCTCAACTCCCTCATCCCTTCCCCGTCGCCACCGTCGTCCACCGGAAAACTTCCCACCATCAAACCCATAAGTTTTATACAAGAATTTTAACAAAAAGAGCATAAATCTAGATCTAAGGTGTGGATGAGATTTGAAAAGAAATATGGTGATGCCACTTTGGTGAGCAATAATGGTAGCGCATGGTGTTTGGTGAGTAGTGAACTAGTGACGTGATGATGGATGTTGAAGATGTGAAAAAGGGCGAAATCCGATTTTCCGGCAGCCGGTGGCCGGAATCCGATTTTCAGGCAAAGAGGTACGGCGACGGCGACGGGTGAAGAAGATGGGTGGTGGTGATGAAGATAAAGATATGAGTAGTGAGTATGTTGATTTCCGGCAACATGTTCGTGATTTTCCGGCTACGGTGGTGGTGGTGTAGCGAAGGAATGGTGGTGACAGTGGCGGTGATGGGTTGCGGGTTAAGAAGATGAAGATATGAATTTGTGTTTGAATGATGATGTTAATTTATGAATTTGTATAAGATTTATGGGTTAGGGTTCTTAGAAGGAGATGGTGTTCTTGATGTTCTTGATTTTTTGGGTTTGTGTTTGTGTTAGGGTTCTTGATGTTGTTGATTTTCTGGGTTTATGTGTTAATGTTTTTAATGTGTTTGAATGTTAATGATGAAAATGAAGATGAAGGGTATAATGGTCATTTAACAAATTATTTAACACTGCAGGGAGTCATCTGTTCATAATAAACAATGCAGGGAGCCAAAAAAACCCGCCCAGTAAACACAGGTGCGCAAATGCGCAAATTAGTTTTCAGGGGCTATTCCGTCTCCCGTCGATATAAACAAGGGAAACAAATTGCAGATTTCTCTTTTATATATTTTGATTTTAAATAAAATTTATAAACTACAAATTGAACTTGTCAAGATTCAAAGATATTTTACAAATAAAATACCGAAAAGGACACAACATGATACTTAATTACCATCTCAACTTTGGATGTTTCTTTCAAAAAATAAATAAAAAAATCATGAAATTTCATTTGCATATCTATCTTCTGTCTACTAATAACATCTCTTTAAATTAAGAACATGAAACTAATGATAAATATTTATATAATTGTTTCAATAACGTGGCGCCATCCACCTTGATAGAGTCACCTGCCTTTTAGATAGGAGGTTCCAGGTTCAATTCAAATCTGATAAAAAACGTAATTTAGTATTATTTATGTAGAATAGAGTAGATATAACACCTCTCATTAAAAAAGTTAAAATGATATTTAATAATCAAATTTTAAAATAAATGTTTGTTGAATTAATGAAAAAGCTTAGAGAAAGGACTGGAATTAGATGGGAGTGCTTTAATTATTTATTAAGGTGGAACAATGATGTGTTTCCACTATTTTAACAGTTCTAGTGATTGTGACATTTGTTTATTTTGGCAATTTCATGTCATTGTCCTTATTTTCAACAATAAAAAATATGGTAATAATTGAAGTATATTAACATGAACTGATATAACATTTTTATAGCACTTTTGTACTATACTATAAATCTTTACTACTGTTTATATATTTGGACGATTGTATGTCATGCTTATGTAACAAACTGTTATGGGACGGATGAAAATGCTACTAACGCGTTGTAAACAACTGAACATGTTAAGTTTCGGTTTCATTGTATCGAAAATTATGATTTGTCCTATTTACACAAGCACATATAATATCACAAGAGATCATTTTATATAACTAAGGCCACATCTTTGATTGTATAATAACAATATATATCTATATACATACTAGTTTTTAACCCCCCGTATTACAGAGGTTGTTTTATATTGTTTGTTCTAATATTTATTTATTTTTTGAATTTATATATTTTTTATTATATGAAAGTTAATAATAATATATTTATGGTTTGATAATAAATTGTTTAACAAATAAATGAGATGTTATAACCCGGTTTAAAAGCTATATGGTTTTGATGAGACCCAAGACCCGTTTATATTTTTTACTATAAAAATGTTTTTTAATTATAAATAATATTTATGAAAGTTAATAATATACGTATGGTTTGATGAGACCCAAGACCCGTTTATTTTTTTTTATTATCAAATTGGTTTTTTAATTTAAATAATACATATATATCTTTTTTAAAATAAATCATATATTAATTTTTATTATATCATATTTTATAGGATTTTTACATCAATAATTTGGTGAGAATAATTTTTAATTTAATGAGATGTTATAACCCGTTTAAGGAATATCTGGGTTTGGTAAAACCCATACCTATGAATTTGGGTCAAATGCATGAGAAACCTCCATTTAAAAATCAAGCAAATCTGGTGACTCCAAAAAAAGGGGGAGCGACCACATCGCGACACGTAGGATTTTTATATCTTCGTTTATATATATATATATATATATATATAGGATTGATTTCTTTTGAGAACCACTTTGAGTTTTAAGAACTCAACGTAACAATTTTTTTTTGAATTTTTTTTACACATGTGTAATACGTAAGTGTAAGTGATGTACAAAAAATTACGGTATTTTTTTACACACCGAATCGACTTTTTATACATGTGTAACTAACGTTTAAACTTGTGTAATTATCAAAAATACTTATTCTCTCTCATGCTTTATTTTTTAATTAAATTTAATCTCAGACACATATATTAAATCATTTAATTAAATGTGTGGTTCAAAATTGAGTTCTTAAAGTTCTTATAACTCATCATGGTTTTCAAAATAACCCTCCCATATATATATATATATATATATATATATAAAGGAAGGTAATACTAGTAAAAAAGAAATAAAATAAATAACAGGAAAATATCACAAATGATAAGTTTCATATACTTGTTGATTCTACATTCCATTTGAAAATAATGTAGGACCCCTAAACACCATATTGTAACACAAATGATAAGGTTCACGAACTTGTTTATTTGTATATATTTAACTTATCCTTTTGTTTAATCTATATACTTAAGCAAAAGTGACCCTTCTTAAGTTCTTAATATATTACTTAAGGTTTCTCCAAATAAGTTTTAAGTGTCAAGTTACTTGTCCTATATGCTAAAGTCTATTAAGTTGTAGACCCTTTAACTTCATATGTAAATAAAATAACATCCTAGTGTTGAGGGACATCTTACCAACTTATATGTTTCAATTAGTGGTGTTCTGTTGGCCATTATGTTATTTTTAAGTAAATAAAGTTAAACTTTAAAATTATTCAATATGTTTAAATGAAAACGAAAATGTTTACTGGTTATTCTTAAAACTTAAAATACATATGACCCAAACATCTATGATTTTTTGCTGTTGACAATCTTAAAATCTACTTTTAGAGGTGAAGGAACCATATTTATACATAGTATGCGAGATTTTCGTCTCGTTTAGGGACATAAACTAGTCGATATGCTCATAGCTAATTGAACTGCACCAGGTTCAAACGAACTAGAGCCCAAACTCGACCCTAGACTGAAGAGCGTTTGATAAATAAGATAGGACATCATGTATCGAGTTTAGTAGGCTCGTGAGTGTAGAGGAACATATCACTCATATAGCTAGCATGCTAAGTTTTGTATGTGTAATCTGCAAAAATAAGTAAACACATGTTATTTTTTGATAACAAAATTCCTTATTTTCCAGGTGACAAAAAGGGAAAAAAAAGGGCCAGTTTCAGTTTTTTCTAAAAACATTTGCACCAGCCGGGAATCGAACCCGGGTCTATACCATGGCAGGGTACTATTCTACCACTAGACCACAGGTGCTTCTTGTTTTGCTCTCAGCTATTATCATTAAAAACACTGGTTGAGTTGACTGATCTGCTTATTCCAAATATGAAAATAAATACGTATTGTAGTTTTTGTTTACACGTCTGCTTCAACTTGTCGGCCGAACCGTTAAATCAGACGTCTAAATTGTATAAATAATAAATCTTAAAAGCGATTAAACTAACTTATTTCCTTCATTTAGCTAGTTCAGTATAGAGATGAAATTTTCTTACACGATAAGAAAAACAAGGCTTTGGGTTCTTGTAATTATCCCGTTTGATATTTGGGTCGTGTTTACCTACTAACATGTTTAGTTAAACATGTCGATCCACAACTTGTTTAATTTTTTTTTTCTCAAAGAACTTAATTCCACAATTTATTTCGTCACTCACATGATGTGAACAATCACCACATGGAAAGACAAAACATAATTGGATACCTTGGTACTGCTAGGCAAAAACCCTTTGGTACATGTTTAATTCGACCCTCGAATCTGTTTAATCTATTTATTACAACCATTCTATCCATTCAACACGTTTATACCTTGATTACTACTTATCAACCTGTTTAGAGCATTCACATCCCATCCCCTATAATTATGTTATGCGGTGAGATTGTGAGTGATTGTGAATGTAAATTATAGGGTGAAGAGAGAAATGTAGTGATTTTTTTGTAAATTTGGGGAACATTGTTTGCCCCTATTTATTTTTTAATATTTGTTGGATTGGTTATGAGTAGATGAGAGAGAAACGTGTAATGATAAAGGTATAAAAAATATTATTTAATTGAATAAGAGAGAGAAATCTGGTGTTTTTTAGTAGAATTATGGAGATGCGGAATGGGAATGGGAATGGGAATGGGAATGGGAATGGGATGAGAATGCTCTAAGAGTTATTCAAGAAGAACTGAAAAAAGTAGAAACTAAAGCAATGTAAGAAAAACTGAAAAAAGAAACTAAAGAATTCAAGAAGAAGCGCAAATGTTAACAAATGCTCTGTTTCTGCCACTGAAATAGCTACTGGTTATGGTTTTGTATATGTTTTTTTTTTGCTTAATTAGTTTTGATAAGTTGTAAGTATATTACCTGTCTGTTATTGGTGGTAATTTTGCATATTTTTGGGTTTTTATAAGGTTTTGTATTTGGTGCACACCAGGTGTTCGATCAAATGTCTTTTAACACAAATGTCTTAGTTTCGGGGAGTGTTTTAGGGGCGAGCAAAAACCAAACCATAACCAAAACTGAACCTTGTATGTTCATGTTTTTTCCAAATTTTATACCTCTATTTCCGGCTTGGAACCGGTATATTTTAGCTTCGAAACTTTATAACCATGAACACCAAAATCGAACCATTTTCAACCGAAGCAAAAGGAAAAGATAATAAAAATCGATTGGACAATTAACTGAACTTAACCGAAACTGGCCCGTAACTAACGTTTAACCAACCATTCGGTTATCGTTATGGTTAAGCTCCCATATCCAAACCGGCGAACCGAACCGACTTTTCACACCCCTCGTGTGTTTTTATGAAAATATGTGAGACTATATGTAAGATGAACTTATGCTTCAGTTGACGTGCTTCTATTTTCTAACTGTTTTTCTTAATGTTGTATTGTCATATTGTGTTAAGTGGTTGAATTGCTGAAATACCTAGCTTATGGATTTTTGTTTTTCGCATTTTACAGAGCAGAAGAGCACATCAGTGAGGAGAAATGATATAAGGAACATTGCAATTGTTGCTCGTGTTGATCATGGAAAAACGACACTAGTGGATGCAATGTTGAAGCAAGCAAAAGTATAAAATTTCTGTCTTTTAGAAGGATATATATGAAATTTATCATTTTTGTTGAATCTTATGTGCTAATGTAGTAAAAGTTTGCTACTTTTTGTGCAGGTGTTTCATGATAACCAAGTTGTAGAAGAAAGAATAATGGACTCAAATGACTTAGAGCGCGAGAGGGGAATTGCTATTCTTAGCAAAAACACATCACATCTATTACCATAAAGATACAAAAATGAATATTATTGACACTCCGGGCCATTCTGACTTTGGAGGTGAAGTAGAACGTGCTCTTAATATGGTCGAAGGAATTCTTTTAGTGGTAATCTTTCTTGTCACTGATTTTCTATTTGCTTTATTATGTTTAATAATTCTTCATACACACGCTTATATTACTAATGTCTAATATGTTGTTTGTTTCAGGTGGACTCTGTTGAGGGCCCGATGCCACAGACAAGATTTGTTTTGAAAAAAGCTCTTGAATTTGGGCATGCGGTTGTTATTGTTGTGAATAAGGTTGATAGACCGTCTGCTCGACTCGAATTTGTCACCAACTCCACCTTTGAACTCTTTATTGAACTAAACGCATCCGATGAACAGGTATTTCCTAAGTTCCTAATATTAGTAAAGCAAACAAAATTGATTTGATCAGTTACAAATACAAATTACTTTTGGCCTTTTAAAATGAAATTTCAATCACTTGGTCATAAAATGTAAACAAAAACTATTTTAACCTTGAAACATTTTTGTAACTCATAGCATTTCAAAATAAATCAAACTTTAAGTGTGTGGTATCAAATTAACTCTTCTTATTATTGTTTTTGGGAAAAAGGCTTTTCCAACATCAAGTTACTAACAACTCATTTAAGAGTAATAGTTCATCAGTTAGTAAATATACTCAGTAAGAAATATATTATGAAATATGATGAAATTTGCATAAAAGAAAGTAAAACAAAATCACATTTTTAAATCCACTTATAATACTAATTCAAATCACATTAAAACTGATTACCACGGCTAGTCGACTACAAAGTCAAAACGCAAAAATCCAGTCACACCCATTTATTATTTACGACATCAGTATTCGAAGCAATCTGTATCTATATAACATATGAAAATTGTGAATTTGTTTGCAGTGTGATTTCCAAGCAGTATATGCAATCGGTTTAAGTGGAAAAGCTGGGCTTTCTCCTGATAATTTAGCCAAATGATCTTGGACTGCTTTTCGAAACAATAATTAGGTGCATTTCCAGGCCAAAAATCAAGAAAGATGGATCACTTCAAATGCTTGTTAGTCTCATCTCTCACATTTATCTACTTTTTATATCATCCTCTGTATCCATTCATCATTATAGTTTATAACTTTTCTTTTGGAGGTCACGAGCACTGAATACGATGAACACAAAGGAAAAATAGCTATTGGTCGGTTACATGCTGGTGTTTTAAACAGAGGCATGGATGTTCGTGTAAGTCTAATAATATTATTTGAGCTCTTGTATTGTGGTTCGTTTATTTTATTATGAACTTTTCTTGCACTTATTTAGAGTGTTATAAATTCAAGTAGTAGAAGTGGATTTTTAGGCTTGTAAATGAACCGAATGCACACGCATGGAGCATGTTCGTGTTCATTTTCAACTTTAACTGAACAAACGATCGAGCACGGACATTTAAACGGATGGGGGTTTCTTGTTCCTGTTCGTTCGTTAAGAAAATGAACAAGAAACCCCCCTTTGTTTTAGTTGTTTGTGTTTGATCGTTTGCTCAGTTAAAGTTAACGAAAAAACACGAACATGCTCTTTTCGTGTTCATTTACAAGCCTAGATATTTTCCTAACATCTTTTTGTCTGATGCAAATCAGTTGGTTTATTTATTTATTTATTTTTGTTTGTTAATATTTCAGATATGCACATCGGATGACGCCTGCAGATTTGGAAAAGTCAGCGAGTTATTTGTGTTTGAGAAATTTTTTAGGGCTCCTGCTGTAAGTGTTGAGGCTGGTGATATTTGTACTGTCTGTGGTATTGGTGATATTCAGGTAACAATAGTTTTTACAAGTAAAATAATAATTAATATATAACAACACAACAAGGCCTTTTAATTGTCTTTTTAATAAAAGATTGGATTATTATTTCGAAATGATTAATGTGCTTTCTTTTACTTAGTTTGGGGAAACAATTGCTGATAAAAACGATGGTAAAGCGTTGCCTGCCATTAGAGTGGAAGAACCGACAGTTAAAATGGCTTTCTCCATCAACACTTCACCATTTGTGGGCCGTGAGGTATGCTCGTTTATCTATTAGTGAAAGGTCTAAAATACCCTTCAACATCTGCCTAAAACGTAAACTTTTCCAACTTTAACAGGGAAAGTACGTGACCAGTAGAAATTTAAGAGAGATTGTACCGTGAAATTGAAAGAAATTTAGCCATGAAAGTTGAAGACGGTGAAACTGCAGATACGTTTCTTGTTAGCGGACGTGGTAGTATACACATTACAATATTAATTGAGAACATGTAAGTTTTTTGTTACAGTTTATGTTATTTTACTTTTTGGATAAAATATGCCCATAGAGTGAGGTTCATCACAAAACACTAAATTATTGTGAGAACAAAAAGAACAAACATAGATCATTTATTTAAATTTTGTACTTATTAAAGACAATTGTGCATGCTATATACGTAAACAACTTTCATACTATCTTTCGGTTATATATTAAACATTTACCTACACATGTAAAGTAGCATCAAACTGAAAAAAACAACTAATTTTTTTATACTTGAGAAACCATCAAACTGAATATTTAGGAAATATAACATACACATGACTTGCAAATGTTTAGGTTCTATACTTCTATATATAAGCGATATTTTTTCATATATATATATATATATATGAGTTTCCGGATATATGAATAAACATTGCACTTCATCATTTTGTTTATATTTTTATATTTTTTAAGATTGAAAAAATGAATTATGTATTTTGTTTTGTGTGTTTTCGCAAAAAACTGTTTTATTTACAAATGACATGCATTTTAGGCGAAGGGAAATTTTCGAGTTCATGGTGGGACCCCCAAAAGTGATTAACAAGAGAGTTGATGAAAAGTTGCTTGAACCTTATGAGGTATTAAATTATTTATTAATTTGAAGCGTGTGTGTGTTATGTTATAAGGTATAAACTCGTTTAATAATATATGTTAAGATTGCCACGGTGGAAGTGCCGGAAGAACATATGGGTTCGGTTGTTGAACTTCTTGGTAAAAGGCGTGGTCAAATGTTTGATATGCAAGGACTGGGGTATGTGCATTTAGAATTCTGTTAGGCTTTTTATATATAATTTTTTTTTTAAAATGTATTGATTGCAAGCATCTTTTTTTCTAGCTCTGAAGGAACAACACTGCTCAAGTACAAGATACCAACTCGTGGGCTTCTTGGACTGAGAAATGCAATTTTGACCGCTTCTCGATGCACCGCAATTCTCAACACAATATTTGATAGTTACGGGCCATGGGCTGGTGAAATGTCGACCCGTGATCTTGGATCCCTGGTAATTACAATTCTTAAAACTAGAGGTGTAAAAATGGGGCGGTTCGGGTGAGTTAGGTAAAAAATCAGCAATTTTTAGTTCAGGTCAAAACGGGCTGACTACTAAACGCTTCTTTATTCATATTTTTTAGTTCTATAAATAATTGGTAATTGCAATTTAGAAAAAAGTAGAGGTTGGGCAGTTTGGGTGGGTTAGTAACAAAATATTGTAACGAGCAATTTTTTGTTCGGGTCAAAACAGGGCGGGATCGAGCTGACTCCTCTTAAACACTTCATTTCTTTTGAGTTAAATGTACCTTTTTGTACTTTATCATCAGCTTGGTCCATTTTATGTAAATGGGTCCAATGTTTCGTTCATTAGAACCTTTTCATGTCTAATTACCTTTTTGCCCTCTGTCATCAGATCGACCCATTTGTAGGCAAACGTATCAAATTTGCCACCTCACATGTCCATTACCTCACATGTTCATGGCACAAGGAAAAATACGATGTGCTTGAGGCTGCTAAGAAATGGGTTTTAAAGAGTATGGACATGCAAATAAGATACACTAAACACTTATCTCAATTTAAGAACAACAAAACAAGGAGGAAGAATCAACCTAACATCATTCCTGAAGATGATTTCTTACAACTGTTGTGTTTATGGAATGATAAAGATGAGGCGGTATTTTTCTTTACAATTTTTACATTAGTAGTATTTAGTTTTTATAGTTATCTATTAGCTGAGTTGTATATATTAATGTGTGTAAAGAAACTTTGTTTACGAGCCAAGGAATAACGCATGTCTCAAAAAAATATGCACACAGCCGGCTCAAAAAGTTTTGATAGGATTCGTGAGGAGATGGTACAAATATTTTTTCTCTATCGTTATTTGTGTCATTTGTTGTTCAATATGCTAGTGTTTTTTATTGATGTTTATTTATGATTACAGAAAAATAATGATCCAAACCAAGAATTGCCTGCTTTAGCCCGGTTGTTTGAACGTACACGTCAAAGGACAGAAGGACGTGTATATGCTGACTCATATGATGACACGGCAAGCAAAATTGTAAGTTCTTTCTACTTTAACCTTATGTAAATATCCATGTTTCATGTGTGCTAGTATGCATAGGATAATAAAGTTTTGATGAAAGCCCCAATCACCCACTAACCTATAGTCTATAATTGTTTTTTCTAAGCTTTTCTATATACTAGTTCAATGAAATGTATAAGACAACTAATGAAATTCTATTAGTTTTCGGCGCTTATTCTTGTACCTATCTAGTTGTAGTATGTTAACAGTCTCGAATTAGGACTGAAAACAGAGACAGTGAAACTTGATTCCAAAACCGCCTCTAAAAACAAATCTGACCCGTTAACAGAAATTTAATTCAAAACAGTAGTAAAGTTGGCCCGAAATTAAAAAAAGCCCAGCTCTTTTGACCTGTAATATAACTTGTAAACTGACCTGTAATAGCAAACAAACTGAAATTTGTGACATGTTCAGTTTGGTTTGTGTATTTCAGATTATTCGTGGAAACTTTTGCAACTTTCACATCTGTGTAATGATCTAATGTTGTGAACAAAATACCCTTGACAATCAAAATTTGGCCGTAATGTCTCGAAACAAATTGTTGATACCGTGACCTGCACCAAATATTCTAATTTGACTTTAAACAGTTTGTGCATTAGCTCATCTGTTAAGAAATATGCAGTTTTACTATTAAAAGTCAACTCTTCACACAAAATGTAATCAAAACTTACCTAGTTTCTAATATACCTAGATCCGTAGCTAGTTGAAAACATATGATCCAATTCTTAAAACGTTAACTAAATAATAGCAACAATAAGAGTTCTAATCGGTTTTACTTAACGGGCCAAAAATTCCGATTTTAGTAACGGGTCAAAGCTTTGACACCATTTCGACAGTTTTTGACAAAACTGTCATTTTGGCAAATGGGTCAAAACCATCGGTTTAGTTATCAGGTCAAAATTCCGAATTAACAGGTTGAAACTTTGACTGCTGTTTTGGCAATTTACATAATCCCTGATTGTATATGCATGTATTAGCCTATAAATAATTTTTTAGTCATAAAAGTATAAACTTTTTAATCACTATATATGTTATATACATATTTACCGGTCAAAAGTGTGCATAGTTTGTTACTGGTTTCAAGTTCAAAGTCTTGGTTTCGGTTTCAGGAGACTATCGGATCAAAGTAATTGTTATGGCTTCAAAGGGCAGTTTCGGTATTTTCAAAAGTTTCAGAAATTCTTTTTGACTCAAAGTCAACTTTTAATACCGATTCAAAACAGGTCAAAATGCCCTTGACCCGTTTTGTGTTGATGTTATTTTTTTTACTTAAAATCAACCTGTTTTCTCATATTTTTTAAGATACCAAAATTGCCCTTAGAGGCCAGAACGATCACTTTTTATCTGATGCTCACATGTAACAGGAACCATGATTTTGAACTTAAAACCCGTAACAAACTATGCACACGTTTGATCGGTAACAACGATGTTAACCAATTTGCAAATTTGACTCGTTTGCACACGTGAACCGAAACTTACTTGATTCCTAAACTGCCTCTAAATACAAACCTGACCCGTTCACAACTTAAGTCTCTCGTTGAGTTTAACAAACCTGACCTAAAGGACCTGTTATCAGAAATTTGATTCGAATATGTAGCAAAGTTTACCCAAAATAAAAGATGTAGCTCTTTTGACCCATAAACTGACCAGTAACAGCAAAAAAAACTGAAGTTTGTGATATCTTCAGTTTGGTTTGTGTATTTCAGTTTTTTTTGGAAACTTTAGCAACTTTCAAAACTGTGTAGTTATCTAATGATGTGACCAAAATACCATTGATGATTTGCCCATAATGTCTCGAAACAAATTGTTGACACTGTGACCCGCTTCAAGTGTTAACCCCCTGCACCAAATATGTTAATTTGACTCTAAACAATTTTTGCATCAGCTCATCTGATAAGAAATATGCAGTTTCCACAGAAATGTAATAAAAACTTCCCTAGTTCCTAAAAATGACATTGACCCATAACTAGTTGAAAACATACAGTCTAGTTCTTAAACCATTAACCAAATAATAGCAAACGATTAGTACAAAAGCATGTTATACCAAATCTGCACCAATTCACATTTACCCAATAATGAATCAAAGTGAGAGAAAAAAAATATCCTTTAGTATCCTAAATCGCCCCTTTGGCAAATCTATGAATCTCATGAAACACTTTCACCCGTAACACAACATGTAATGGTTGTAACCTGAATTTCCAATGCTGAACTGTATTAACTTGGCTGATGCACACTTTGACTTTCACAAAAAATGTTATCCGTATCCTTTAATTTGAACTGAATTATCTAGTAGTGATAAGTTTTAACCCGTTTTAAATCAAATTTTCATATAACCCCTTTTGATACGACCCGTTTATTTGAACCTTGAAGGTACAGTATTACACCGGTACACCTTAATCTGATTTTTTGGTTAGAAATATGTTGACATTGATACTTAGATTATTGTAGAATCTATCTTTATATATGTTGGCAATTTCACATGCTTGGATTCTTGATTAGATTTATAGTTTTGAAATCTACTTTTTGTATAATTTCATTTTTAGTCAGTGATTCCATTTTTGTGAATTTTGTCTGTAATTTGTGATGTTTAAGACTTTTTAGATTTGTGATTCCTAGGCATTTGATACTTCAACTAGAATTCATTTTGTGAATCTGTTTGCAATTTATTATTCTATAATGTTAAACAGGAAATATGAATTTGGTAATTCAAAAACTGTTTTGACAATATATACACATTTTTTTTTGGAAAATATTGTAGGAACAAATGAAGAAATACAAGCCTACAAAGTACAAATGATGGAAGCTCTACAGTAGATCCTTTTTTGGTTGTAATGAACAAGGAGAACCATGGACATCGCCGACTTTATGGTAGAGGCGATACAAATACATTGCTTAAAAAGGCGGATGGTGCTTCCAGAGGGGCTAATGGAATCATTCAAAGAAAACGTTGAAGTTGAAAACCACAAGTTGTTGGAAATGCGCAAGGAGATTGAAGAGGACCATGAAAGAAAAAAAGCCGAGCTCAAAGCTATGCGTAAAGATATTAACATCCAACAACAAAACTTGGAAGCTATGATGTAGAAGGTGATGAAACAACTAACACATGGAGATTAAGATGAGTAGAATATTTTATTTCTCTTTATTATTGTAATTGACAATTCGTGTTGACTATACTAGAGGTGCACAAATCGGGTTCACCTTGAAAACCCGAACCGGTTCGGAACCGGTTTTTTTCACAGCGGGTAGAAAATGAAACCGGTTCCAGTCAGGAACCGGTTCGGTTCCCGACCCAAACCGATGCCCAGAAATGCAAACTTTTAGGAACCGGGTAGGTTGGAACCGGAACCGGTTTTTACGTAAAAACCGGTTCCACCGGTTTTTTTTGAAATTTAAACATTATAGCCGTTAGGAACCGGATCCAACGGCTATATAGCCGTTTTTGACCGTTGGAACCGGTTTTTTAACTATAAATAGGTTATCTTCTTTCTATAAATAGCAAGGTTTGTTTGTGTACTTGTTAAACCACTCCCAAAACTATAAAACACACTACAAACCACAATTAAACTTAAACCGACAACAAATGGCAACCAATGATGACGTTGTTATGGTGATCGAAACAACAAGATGCCCCGATGTTTGGGTTCATTACGATTTGTGTCTCATGACCGACTCACATGAGTTGGCACGTTGCAAATATTGCTCGAAGTTTCTTAAAGCAGCGTCCAACTCGACATTACGAAAACATACGAATAAGTATTGTCGAGAGAAAAGAAGAATGGAAGCTAAAAAACGGAAGTGGGAGAGTCGTCCGGCTCTACAACCCAAAAATAAGTATTCCCAGGTTAAAACGACGGACTTTGTTTTTTATGTTTTAGTTGTTATGTTTTGTATCGTTTATGTTTTAATAATGTTTGTAATAGTTATTTTTTAGATGAATAAAATGTTCGTCGTTATTAAAAAAGTAACAAACAATTAATCATGAGTAACAAAAGTAATTATAATAAAACAAATCAAAACTAAATATTAGTTGAACAAGTTACAAATAATTTTACCAAAACAAATAATTACAACTCTTCTTCGTCTTCATTCTCGTCTTCATCCTCGTCTTCGTTATCGGAAGAAACCCCGTCCTCCGCCTCCTCATCATGAATATGACGCTCTATTGGTATTTCGTCTTCAAAGTTCGCCTTGTGTTGTACACGATCCACCGCATCCAAATAGTCCTTTAGGCAAATGCAAACCTCTAGAGACTCGGGAGTTAGTTTTGTTCTTCGCATAGATAACACCCTCCCACTAAGAGAAAAAACCGATTCGGAAGCAACCGTTGAGGCTTGTACGGCAAGCAAATCACGAGCCATGGCGGATAGAATGGGAAATTCGTTTTGTTTACCTTTCCACCAAGCCAACAAATCAATATTGCGAATTTCGTCGACCGTTGCGCCCTCAACATAGTTTGCTCCACTATATCGACCAAGTTCGCTACTTGGTGTGTTTCCTCTTTGCCTCTTAGATGCCGATTCACGAATCCCATTCATCAAGTTTATAAGTGGGTCATTGCACGGCCTACCAGTTGTTGTTTTTTTCACAAAAGACGATCTCGTGCTTGGACCATACATTTGAAAATAATGGTCATAAAGGTCTTGAAGGTTTTTGTTGAACTTGTCCTTCGCTTCCGTCGACAACTTCGGGTCAATCTCGTGCATACCTAAGTTGTCGAATATTTCCTCAATCGTTGTTTCAACCCCATTAACATTCCAATAGGGGTTTAATGCGGTGGCACAAGTAAAGACCGGCGGTATGATTTCAAAATATTTTATGAACTTTTCTTTCATCACCGCAACAATATTTTCGAAGAGTTTGTTCTTCTCCGCAAAGCTTTTAAAAACACAAGACATATAGTACAATTCTTGCAAAACCCAACAACTAGTAGGGTAATAGACTCCCGATAATTTTGTTGTTGACTTTTTGAACACATCAAGATACTCCAACAAATAACCGACTTGGACCCAAACACTTTCCGGAAACATATCGGCCTCGCGTTCTTCAACAAGATTGTTATGAAAAGCTTGTAAAGTTTGGCGTTGGGCAAAAGCACACTTTAATATATGACAAGTTGAGTTCCAACGGGTTGGAACGTCCCAATTCGGCCCCAAATACTTTCTTTCAACCGACTTGCAATAGTTCTTATATTCAAGATGTCTTCTTTTACCACTTTTGAAGACATCTTGTAACATAAGTCTAAAGTATTTTAAATCATCACAAATGTGTTCATTGTCAAGACCTATTTGGACAACCAAGTTGATGATATGTGCAACACATCGGACATGAAAAAAATCCCCGAAACAAGGTGGTGAATATTTAATGATAAATTTTTCAGCCGCCTTAGTATTGTTTGAAGCGTTGTCAAACGAAATCGAAAATATTTTATTTCTCAAGTTGTAAGTCGTTATAACTTCATCAAGTAATTCAAACAATTTTTCGGCGGTATGTGGGAACGGGAAGTTTTCAAAAGCGATGGTGCGTTTCATCAATTGCCATGTCACCGGATCAACCCAATGAGCGGTGACACATATGTATGATTCGGGCAACCCGTGTGGTGCCAACCAAACATCGGTAGTTAAACTAACCATGGCTTCTAAAGAATGAAAAGACTCGATTAACTCTTTTTTAGCACACTCCCACAACCTGATACAATGACGTCTTAAGGTAGTACGACTTACATGTGTGTATCTCGGTTGTAGAGTTTCGCGAATCAACGACGTCAACTCCGGGTCATCAAAGTGGTTAAACGGCAAACCTCGTTGAATAACGAACTTTGCCATTCTATCTTGAACTTGAGTCGTGTTGTAACGAAATAGTGTACCATCTTTACCCAAGTCAATTTGATCGGTCGCGCCAATCCCTTTCAACGCCTTGCAATATGGCTTCTCGATGTGCTTTCTCAAAGTAGAGTTGGAATCGTGCTTTAATATTGAACCACATAGTTTGCAACGAGCCTTTTGATAACCTTCGTCATCCACAATCAAATCCCAATTCTTCCATACGTCTTGGTTGCGGTTATGGTTGACTACCGTAACAACCCTTGGGTCCTCCGTAACAGGAACGGGGGCAACAAAAACACTCTTCTTAGCCTTGTTGTTAGTTTTTTTGATGGGTGCCATAATAATATTTAGTTGGATGGTCGGGTAAAGGAACAGGTTTGCTAAAGGAGTAGTATTGTAGTTTGTTTTTGAGTTTGGTGGTGAAACAAGTAATGGAAACAACTTATATATAGGTTTGGCCCAAAAACCGGTTCCAACGGCTATATTACCGTTGGAACCGGTTCCAACGGATCTATTGTCTTAAAAACCGGTTCCAACGGCTATATTACCGTTGGAACCGGTTCCAACGGCTAATTGGTGTCTAAAAAAACCGGCTCCAACGGCTATATTACCGTTGGAAGCTAGTTTGACTTTTGTTTGACCCTTCAAAAAAACCCGTCGGAACCGGTTATTCCGGGTACGAACCAAACCGGTTCCAATTAAGAACCGGGTAGGAACCGGTTTGGAACCGGTACTGACATATAAATATTAGAACCGGGTACGATTTTCGGGTACAAAAATACCCAAACCGGGTATTGTTCCAACCGGGTTGGAACTGGAACCGGTTCCGGTTCGGTTCCACCAGTTAGGTTCCGGAACCGGTTTTTT
This sequence comes from Bidens hawaiensis, assembly GCF_021521415.1. Lineage (NCBI taxonomy): Eukaryota > Viridiplantae > Streptophyta > Magnoliopsida > Asterales > Asteraceae > Bidens > Bidens hawaiensis. The sequence continues at coordinate 193,651 of NW_027494394.1, forward strand.
TGTGCACGTCTAGACTATACTATAATTGATCAATCTTAGTAACTCTGAATTACATTGCTAGCGTTAGAGTTACACCGGCTTTGGCGGGTCAGAATTACACGACCCGAAAATTCTAATGCTTGGTTTGGTTGGGAAAAACCTAAACTTCGAAAAAACTGGACCAGTTGGAAAAAACATTATTTGTTCGATCGCTATTGCCACCGGACCACTAACCCAGATTGTGATTCTATTGCTAATTGTTTCATTTTCAATATTTTTTCCAAAGGTTAGGATGTTTGTTAGTTCGGACTTAGTTTGTAAGGGCATTCAAATGAAGTTATTAGTTAATTGGTTCGATTCAAGGAACTAGTGATTTTACAAGTTTCAAATGGACGGTTAACGGTGATCAAATAAGTAATGCGTTTTTATTGTTCAGTAAATGAAAGAAAAAAATGCATTATGGTTTGAAAAGCTACGAGTAAGATTTACTAGGTAATTTAATTTGTATGATGGGTCGATTTTGACTAGGTATCAGGAATGTTTAGTGCCACCACAAATTTTTGTCGTGATGAATGCGGCCTTGCCCTTGCGGTTTCGATGCGGGGTGGGTATCAAAACGGTTGCTCTTGCTGACGTAACTGCCGAACATTGGATTTTTCGAGGATAATGTGTTATGTTTTCGTTTATAGCCCTCAAGTATGATTGGAGTACATAAGATGTTGATACGTAGCATAAAGATGAAGATAAGTGGTTATGTAACGCGACTCAGTTGACGGTGAGTCTTGCTTTGTGTGCCATGTTATGTAATTTTAATGCATGCTTAGTTTTCATTTCATCACGTTGGAATGTGCGTACAACGGGCAGATATAAAACTAGTTTATATATGGTTACAATGGGAAATTTAGATTTGTGTTTTTAGAAATTTCATCGCGTTGTGGTGGCGAACCGGCCTGAATTCCAAAAGTTGTCTAATAACCTCTTCAATCTAATTTAATTTATAAGAATGTTGGTAATTTTTAACCGGTAATATATCTAAACTACGATAAAATTCAATATTATTTTTAGATTATAATACAACCATATTGCATGTATTGCATGGGTGTGTTTTTGTTGGATCTCAAAATGGGGTCAAGTTATTTTATAAATGAGAACAAAAATGAGAAGGGTGAGAAAGATTTATAGCCACATAAAAAAACACTTCAACAAAAAAATAAAAATAAATTATAACTCAAATTTTAATAAAAAAAACGAAAAAAGTAAAAACACAAATATGTTTTCACCGTTTTTCTCGTTCTCATAGAAAAACACAATGGTAAGTGAAAAAAGTCGGTGTGTCTTTTTGTTTATCATTGTGTTTTGTGTTTATTTGCGTCATTGATTGTATTTTTTATCCTTGACATTGTGTCTTTTTTTCTTTATATTGTGTTATATTACTCAACATTGTTTTATATTTTGTTCAGCTTCGTGTTATATTTTGCGATTTATTGTGTCTTTTTTTAGTTATAATTGTGTCTTTTGTTCATTTTCATTATTGTGTCTTTGATTTCACCACTGTGTCTTTTTGATTTTTTATTTATTTATTTTTTGAACGGGAATGATGGCGGAAACATTTTAGTTTTATATTTTTTTCGTTTTTTATTTATATTTTGAGTTATGATTTTTTTTGTCACACCCCCTTCCAGGGCCTAGGAGTGCGACCCACAACTTGGTATCGTGTTTGTAAATAAATCAGAGGTGCATTAGTTTGCGGAAGACTTATAAAACTTTAAGGATAAAAAATGTAACATTTATATATATTCAAAAGACGGGATTATAAACACCCGTTTAAGTTAACAAAAGGTTATTTGTTTATATTTACAAAACCACCACATTAAAACATTAAGTTCACAAAAAGAATCCGAGCCATCGGATATTAGTACTTCATTATTTCCAAGCTCTAGCTTTGTTTACCTGCAAAATGTAATAAAATACGTCAGCAACGAATGCTGGTGAATATGCTGACGCAAAAATATTTCTTTTACTTTATTACCCCTCGAGACTACGCCTGCCTCAGCCCAACGTGGCTTAGGAATAACAAAGTCAAATAACACATTATAAATATGAGCCTCTACTCTAGGTCACCTCAGTAAACACCGCAGCGTTCGACTTAGTTAAGTACCCGTAAATATACACATAAGGTTGTATTCCCTGCAGGAGAGCGTCCTACGACCAAGGGTGGTGCGATCATGCCCATACATCGCATAGTATCACCTATGTAAGGATCCAGACATACGTATACCACAGCCTGAGGGCTAGGTTTATACCCTTATTCATAACGGTTTTAGGAACACATAGTTCCTTGTAAACAATTTCAAATAACAAGTATAAGTAAAATTTTGGGGGCGTATTCACCTTGTCTCTTTAGGATCGGCTTCACTCACCGTCCAAGGGTCTTTCCCTTTCTTTATCTCGCACCTATAGTACGAGTATAAATATTTGTTAGTCGGATACACAATCCGGCTTAAGACCTTTAGTCTTATATCTCAATCCTCGATTGAACTTTTAGTTCAATTCTTATTTACTTGAAAACCTTTAGTTTAAAAGTAAATTATAAATCTTTAGTTTATATAGAAACCCGACGTTTCTTCTTCTCCAAGAAACGTATTCTTTTTCTTTTATTATTTAAGAATACTCTTTATTCATTAAATAATATTTCATAACAAAGAATATTTACATATATACTTACACACATATATATGTATTCAACGATATTCATAATCAATCTTTTAATCATTTCTTTGTTATGTTTTCTTTTCTTTTCTTTTATCGTGGTATCGAGTATATCCTCGACTTAAGGCTTAAGCCTTGAATATAATATTAAATTATATTGAATTCATCATTACGCCTAACCTTAAGTGGCGTATAGAAACCCTAGAGAATTGAGCAGCACTCCGACGCCGCTTTACTTTTCTCGATCAACTTTGATATGCCAACTTCAACACACGTCGGCACGTCTTTCGGGACTCATTGCCATAACAACGCCTTCTTGATGATTGAGGGTGGAAGGTGGCACAAACTTCAGGAAACGGTGTACACAAACAAAGGATCGGGGCACGCTTATCGAGGCAAATCGTTTATATGATTGTCGGGTTTTTAGAGAGAGACTAGAGAGAAGTGAATACTGAGTTTGGGATGATGAAAATGAGCAGCCCTTGGCCGCTTTTATAGGCAAAATATTGGCTCCCATCGCGCTACGCGATAGGCCCTTGAGCAGGCCTATCGCGTATCGCGATATAGGCTTGATGACGCAGAGGGTAGGTCTGCCACGTGTCGACACGTGGCAGTCACCGTTCCACGTGGCAACATGTGGCGACATGTGGCGGCAGTGTTGCCACGTGGTGACACATAGTGCCACCGCGTGCCACGTGCCACACGTGTCACACTGTGTCAGACTCCCCATCGCGATACGCGATAGGTGTCTCCTCTGACTCATCGCGTAGCGCGATGGGTCAGGAAAACAGAATTTTCAAATTAAACCCTCAACTTTGGAATTTGGCAATTTTAGTCCCTATACTTTAGAAAGTTGATACTTTGAACTCGAAATTTTTACGTTGTTACATTTTTATTATCTTTTTAATTTATTTTTAAAAGATTTTTTATATGATCATAAATTCTTATCATACATTTTATTTTTATCTTATCTTTATAATTTAACTTTACCCCAAAATGACCCTAATGTCGACACGCGTACATCATAGGCATCTTATGGGCATAAGACATTAATACATATGAGGAGGTGGTCCCCACACCAACCAACCGTTTCAAACGAGTAAACTGTGTGAGTCTGTACTCTATTCACACATTCTATATTTTGAAGGTTATGTAAAACTTTAAGTTGCCCCAAATTTTCATTTTCAATTTCTACCTCTTAGGAAATTGTGATATTAAAAAAATAACACAGGGTAAAGAAAAATTGTATTATATATTTTTTTTGGTAAAACAATGATTATTATTTGGACTAGGGCTATCCACGAGTCAAGCCGAGCTAGAGTAAACCCGGGCTCGAGCTCAAATTTTAACGAGTTGTTTCTAGTTCGGCTAGTTTATTTAATTATTTTAAATGGATTTAATCCAGGGTCGGCTCAAACCTTCTAGAGCCTAAAACAAAACAAGAATTCGGGGTCTTTTTTTATTTTATTGTTACAAATCAAAACAACTAACCACATATATGTTTGTCTTTTCAAATAACTCAAAGTTTATTTCTTCATTTAGTATGATTTTATTATAATTGGGAGGACCTACCAAATGGAGGCTTAATACCGTAGCCTTATTTTACCGTAGATTTGAAGACTACTCCCGCTCCAAATCTTCCACGATGCGCAAAAATATACGTCTAGACATCCGAAAACGACGTTGAAACGTAATGTAGTTAAATGTAGGTCTGTCGTTGAAGTAGTCTTCATCAAACGATCGTTCGCTTTGTCACGATCCCGAAGGATATACGATCTCCTACATGGCGACGAAGAACTAGTAGAGCCAGACACTATCTTATTGGCGATAGCCCGCATTGCGCTCATGACCTCTTCACTCTCCTCCAACGCTCGTTGTTGCATCTGACGAATTCTCTGACTCTCCTTAATTACTTGATCCCAAATGTGACCGTTCAACGTCACTTTATTATTATATTATTATTTAAACCATAAGCCACAACGATAATAACCCCCCCCCCCCCCACACACACACACACCTTATCGCCCCTAATACGAAGAAACAGAGTTGAAAGTACGATATCAGAACACTTAGTTTGTAACATCAATTTGTAATAAGGTACGTGGTGGAACACATGAAATGAAAAACAAATTGTTGCAATAAAATGTCAAAAATTGGTGGTAAACACCCATAGTTGCGCACTCGCGTAGATAACAAATGTTCACGCGTAGTAGTTGTTAAATCGTTTAGGGGTTATGATAAAACTTTTGGATATAGTTTGGACAGATATGTTACGAGGTGTATAAGTTAAGAGACCATTTGTGACAGCTTTAAAGTTGAGGGACCATAATGTAATTTGTAAAAGTTGTTTGCTTGTAGGCTACGTTTCATGAATATGGATGACACACATGTAAATAGTGTGGGTTGGGGGGTAATTTGTTAACTTCTCTTGTATATATAACACCCTCCACCACCTCTCTGGTTTTTTAACAAAATGTCTTTGTCTTCTTCAAAGAATAAGAAGAGTAAAAGCAAAAGTGAAAAAACAAATCCCACCATCAAAACTACATGTTTGTTTGGTAGGAAACTCTTAGGAGCTTCAAACTTTAAGCTTTTAAAAAAAGCTCCTACTCAATTAAAAGTCGGTTCAAGGAGCTTGAAGCTTTTAGATCAAGTAAAAAAGCTTAAAGCTCCAACTAGTAACGTTTAGAAAGAGTTACAAGCTTTTAGTATACTAATTTAGTTAAATAACCTTCCAAAATAAATACATTTACTATTATTGTTTTTAGTTATGCACATTTTAGTAATTTTATACATTTTATTAAAAGCTCCAACTACTTTACCAAATATCTAAATATATCTAAAAAAGCTACCATCTACTAGCTACAACTTCCAACCACCAGCTAGCAGCTTCCAGCTAATTTTTCCAAACATACCCAACTACTATCAAAGACAACAACGCCAAGACCGAGAGGAGGGCCCAACCGTGCAAGTATTGCAGCAAAAGTTACTATAACCCTCAGACGGCGGCTACACATGAGCTGCACTGCACCAAGAGGCCGTAACGGTCCAGCCGTCATTGATTAGACCCACACATACCCTACTACTGCCAAAGACAACAACGCCGAGACCGAGAGGAGGGCACAACCGTGCAACTATTGCAACAAAAGTTACTATGACCCACAGATGGCGGCTACACATGAGCTGCATTGCACCAAGAGGTCGTAACGGTCCAGCCGTAATTGATTAGATCCACAAACATTTTGTCAAAGTTTGTGGTTAGTTTATTGTTAACAAGGATGCCTGAAATTTGAGTTTCAGGTCTGATTAATCCTTGAATTAGTTGATAATTGGAATTTGTGTTCCAACTATATATATTTTGTATATTGTAAGCACATAAATTTTGAATTTGTGTTTCAAATAGATTGTTTATACGCTTGTGAACAATATATTTGGATTTTTATATTCAAAACAGAAAATTGTTTATTTAGTTAATATAAATTAATGATTATTCTTCATGGTTGTTCTTTACAATCCATCATACTATCATGTTTAAATCCATGTTATGATCATTCAATTTGGATGTTTGTCAGTTTGTGTGGTTTTATGTTCATAGGCTAAACCTTAAAAAGCTAATGAATTTTTGTTTCAACCTTATAATCATCAACAACCGGTACTGATTAACTTGCAAGCTGTCAAAATTTCGTGATATTGGTTCGATTTTTGAGAATTTTGAGAAAAGAGATATCTTCGTGATGGAGGTGGTGGTCAATGGCGGATCTAAAACATTGTTTCAGGGGTCGCGCAAAAAAAAAACTAACCGTACGCAAAGAAAATTTCTTTTACCCGTTTCTCGGATTGGCGCCCAGGTTCGCGATTTGCGTTTACTGGGCTCGGTTACACGTAAATGTGTTTCGCTCGTACAAGCACTTAGTCACGCGTTTCGCATGTCTCGCGTTATACGCAAACCGGCTCCGGGTTACCCGTTTCGTGTGTACCAGGATCCGATTACCAGTTTCACGCGTATCGGGTCTTGGTAACCCGTTTCACTCGTACAGGCGCTCGGTTACACGTTTCGCTCGTCCCGAGCCCGGTTTTGCGCATGCGCCGTGTTACGCCTTTGTCACATATAGGCATCCGGTTACCCGTTTGGCGTGTGCCGGCGCATGGTTGCCCGTTTCCAGCGGTAACATGTTTCACGCGTCCCGGTTATTTTAAGTTGGACTACAAAGTTATAATTAAATTATTTGAGAGACAGTGGCTTCGTACTGGGACAGACGGTTTTGAGAGCGGAGTCTAGGAAGGTGGCTAAGCATGAGACATCGTGTTTGGAGAATCAGCACGTGTTCATTCCATTTGCCTTCGACACTTTTGGATCCCTAGCTCCCGAGGCGGTTCGCTTCTTGGAGCGGGTGCAGAAGGTGGTCCACAGTGACTCGCAGAGCCCGAGGAACCAAGGATTTATATTTAATAGAATATGCTTTGCGATTCAAAAGGGGATAGCGGCGCAGCTTGTTGCTCGCTTACCCATTATCCAGATGTAGTTCGGTTTGTGTTATATATAAAGTTAAAAAAAATAATAAGGTTATTAAATTATATCACAATTTGAAAGGCGAAGTTTTGGGTTCACAAATTTCTTTCTTCTTTGATAACTTCTTAGATGATATTCACGGTGATGGCTAATGATATCTTTGTCTTCGTCGTGAACCTCAATTTCCACCTCTTTGTAAGACGGGTTTTTATCTTGAGATAAAATTGTTACTCTAATTGCTACAAGGTTGTATATTACGATTTGTTTTAAAAGAAATTAAAATTTTTGTGATTTTCGAATATAACGACGTCACATGTTTTTTTATTTACACTTAAATGAAAAACTCCCAAAACAAACGTTTATGAAAACGTTTTTCAGGTTTTAGGTGCCATTTGCAAGAAACTCTCAAAATAAGTATTATAATCTAGTCGTGACGAATAGTTTGTATAACCTATTAAAACTTGACACGTGTCTTTAAACTAACCATAACAAGCAGATTTACTAACCATTTACTTGTCACGACTAAATAAGTTTTATGCCTCGTAATCAACCGCCACGAGTAATTTATAAGTTCTTTAATCGTGACGAGTAAATTGTAAGGATAAACTAGTTGCGGCGAGTTAACTACAAATAAACTGCTCATGTAGCGAATGTAAACCAGATAAACTAGTCGTCGCGACTAAAGGACGTATGAATTACTAGTGGGCGTTGTTTACGAGGCATGAAACTTATTCAGTCGTGAAGAGTAAATGATTAGTGAATCTGTTCGTTACGGTTAATCTAAGTGCACGTGACAAGTTTTAACTGGTTCTACAAACTACTCGTGTGTTTTCATAAACTACTCGTCACGACAAGTTTATAATACATATTTTGAAATTTTTTTGCCAATGACACCTAAACACTGAAAAACGTTTTTATAAACGCTTATTTTGAGAATCTTCCCACACTTAAATTGCTTATTTGAGCCGCCAGAATGAGCCTAACATGTCTAGATATTATTTTGGTCATATTATGACTTTAAGGTTTTGTATTTTCTCTTCTTATTCTTATAACATATGTCGGTATAATAAAGAACTGAATTAATACCAACTGAATTTTCATTTCTTCTATTTCACAACGCCAAGGTTGAAACACGAGTTGGTATTATTATTGTTTTAGGAAAATTATAAATTTTAATTTTATAGGGAAATATAAACTAGAATATGTATTGATATTTGAAAAGGGAAATAACAATGTTATTTACATCATTACGAAAAACTATGTTTGATGCTTGTGGTGGGCTCAGATGAAATTCAATAAGGCTGGTTAGCTATTTACTATACTTTTACTACTCGTTCTTACTTTTTTTTAGTTACTACTTACTAGGCATTTATGAAATGTGGCCCCCCTTCCTTTAATATATAGTTAATAGTAGCTTAAGTATTTTTTTCTCCTTTGTCTAAAAAAAATTGCAACTCTATTTAAATAGTTAAACCAATATTATTTTTATTGCAACAAAAGAATAACAAACAAACGATGTCCATATAATTTGCTTATGTGCCTGTTGTTGACACATTGATAGTTCATGTGAACACAATATATTTTACAAATGGATCCCATCATTAAAATATAGGCGATTAATAAGTTATTTGACAATTATGTTCAAGTTAAACAAATGAAGGGATTTTTATATTTAAAAGTCTGGTTAATGGACTTTTGTGAGAAATAAAGAACAGTAAAATGTGGTTTTCGTTCATGTCTATGGTTTAGTCCAATAGTTTTAAATTTATAATTTTCTTTCATGTGGTTTCATTTAATATGTAATTAAATCCGGCTAAACTAACCTCGTTAAGTCTGGTTGTTAAACCTATCAGCATGCCCCCACGTGAGGGCAGTTTTGTCCTTTTTCTCCTCAAATAAACTCCAACTGAAATTTGCAAACCTCCTCACGTGAGAGGCTAGGGTGTATTTAAGGAAAAAGAATGACAAAACTGCCCCTCAAATGTGGGGCATGCTGATGAATTTAATGACAAGACTTTAACGCAAATTACGTTCCACTATATTTGATTTTTCATTTGTTATATATGAGCCTTTTGTCTTTATTATTGAGTGTAAAAAAGACATTTCACATATTTCTAAAAACTCAAAACAATTAGAAGCATGCATCTAAATTTCTAAAAGACATTTCTTGTATGTGATACATTACCATCTCAACTTTGGATGTTTTTTTTCAAAAAATAAATTAAAAAATCATGAAATTTCAGTTGCAAGTGTATCTTCCATCTATGATTAAGATCTCTTTAAATTACAAACATGAAACTAATGATAAATATTTATATAATTGTTTTAATAATGCGGGGCTAGTCAACTTGATAGAGTCACCTACCTCTTAGATAGGAGGTCCCAGGTTCAATTAAAACCTGATAAAAAACGTAGTTTAGTATTATTTGTGTAGAATAGAGTAGATATAACATTTATCATTAAAAAAATTAAAATAATATTTAATAATAAAATTTTAAAATAAACATTTATTGAATTAATGAAAAAGCTTAGAGAATGGACAGGAATTAGATGGGAGTGCTTTAATTATTTATAAAGGTGGAACGATGATGTGTTTCCACTATTGTGACATTTGACAGGTGAATTGTAGGGAAACCGTTAAGCGAGCTAAAAGATACAAATGCATATGCTTAACCAATTAATTTCATGGAATTAGTTGACTATGGTTACTCATATAATTGCAGGTATGAGGAGATAGAGGATGAAATCACGATAACGTGGGCGAAAACGGCGAAGAAAATGGAGTTGAAACGAGAAAGATATGAAGAAAACAAGAAAATGAGAAAGAGCTCCACCGTGGACCACAATCCAACTGATAAAAAATGACCATAACTCCTCGTACCGGGAGTTCTGGGCACCGTGGAGGCCACCATGGGCCACGGTGCGGAGCTGTAACTGCCGAAAACCCTTGTTTTTATTCCGTTTTTTGGTGTCTTTTCACATATCTTTTATTGTAGAACACCTTAGGGACGAATTTTGGAGTCCAAGAACAATATTTTGGGATTGTAATCATTAGCTTGGTGTTTTTGATTCATATACACACCCTAATTGATGTGATGATGAATCAAACTATGTGTGGCTAGTTCTCTTTATGTCCTCTCCCGAATTGTAAGGTTTCAATTGAATATTTGTGAATCGTTTATGTTATTTGTGGGATAGTAGTTTGATCTTATGATTGTATTGCTATGGTGATTGTGAGTTTGATTAGTAATTGTTAGTATAGTATAATCCGTGTTCTTATCTATCAGTTCTTGGTGCCATAGGCAATCGGGATTTATTGTAAGAGAATTAGGGTTAACTATACTAAACTGATTATCGAGTGACAACCTTGCGTTTTTACAATCCAAGTACTTAGTCCTCTTTTATCACAATCAAATGCATTTTCACGAACTATGTCTATGTAGTTCATCCCAATAGTAAACGTTGACATTATCAACCTTGGAAACCTGAAATCGAGAGGGATCATTCTTTTTATTAATTCAGTTAAAAATTGTTAAATTGTTTTCAGTTATTTTCGTTAATCAAAATCAACAAATCAAATACTTGAATTTATTTTCTGCATTTAGTTTAATATAGATTAATTACAAGGCTACTTAGTAACACATTTTCCATGAACTCTCTGTGTTCGACACCCGCTTACCGCTATCTAATTAGTTGTAATCGGATTATTTTTGAGTGAATCTTCGACATTTCGTTAACATTTGTTTATTTTGGCAATTTCATGTCAATGTCCTTATTTTTAATAATAAAAAATAGTAATAATTCAAGTATATAAACATGAACTGATATAACATTTTTATAGCACTTTTGCACTATACTATAAATCATTGCTACTGTTTATACCATTCTATCCATTTAACACATTTATACCTAATACCTTGATTACTAAATGTCAACCTGTTTAGATAAATGAGTTATCTTCATGTGACAATTTTTAAGTTAGTGCATTTGACACAAATAAGAAAAGGGTTGTTTCGGGTTGAACGAGCCGACCCACCAACGACTCAACCTTACAATGATTAGTGATTACCCAAGAACAAAAACTATATGAGAAAAAGAAACTAAGAATTTTCTAGCCCATGTCATATAGTGGCTTCTTAGAGCCCAACCCATGGCCCATCTTCAAATTATGATTCAAGCCATTCATTTTCATTCCAATTTATCTCAACTTTCTTCCTTACCTCTCCATATCCATTAATATTATTACTCCAATTCCATAATACCATGTTAACACTTTGATTACTACCCATTTGACACGTATAAATATTTGAGTTTAAACGACTTGTTTTCAAGTTAGACGTTTTTAAGTATCTTCATATTATAACTACCTTTATTTGACACAAATAAAAATACACGTCAACGTCATATTCAAGCTAAACATTCTAACCCAACATAACCCAACACGAGTGTGCACGAAAACTAACAATAATATCAAAGAAAAAGTAAAAAAGGTTTCCATCCAGGTATCATATAATAGTTAGCCCAATAAATATCAACCCATCAACATATTTGACATATCACGTTTACACCTTGATCATTACCGTCACCCAGGTCAACAGGTTAACGATGCTACACCCTTTTTAGTGTCCGAATTACAACCAATGCTTTTAACACAAATAAATATCTCAGTCCCGTTCACATTAAACAATTCAACCCGACACGATTAATAACTAAAAGAATAAGTGAAAAACCCATGACCCATCTTCACATCTTGATTCAAACCATACATTTCCATTCCAACTTATCTCTACTATCTTCATAAATATCCATCACTCCACATCCAATGATAATAATATTATTATTCCATACTCGCACCATTTTGCTCCCTCTGTGTTGGTTCATAGAGTGAATTGTGAACCAGTGAGGGACGCAATCAATGGCTGCTGGAATCCCCAATTCACTCACTCCATCATTAAACCCTAATAATAATAATAATCAAACCACCTTCTCGTTTTCTTCACCCTTTACAAGAACCCAATTCGCTCTTAATCGAACCTTATCTTCTTATTCGTTTCCCATCATCAAGTCTAGAAGAAACCTAAATGTTATCAAATGCTCTGTTTCTACCACTGAAATTGCTACTGGTATGGTCTTATATCAAATGTTTTTTTTTGTTTTTGGATTAACCGGGTTTTCATTTGTTGTGATGTTATTAGTTGTATGCTAATGTTATTGGTGGTCAATTTGGGTTTTAATTTTGTGTGTTTTGGGGTTTTATGAGGTTAAGTATTTAGTGCACTCTAGGTGTTCGATCAAATGTCTTAACACGAATGTCTTAGTTTTGGGTAGGGATATAGCGGAGCATGCGGCTCGTGAGTAGTTTTTCAATCTCGAGCTCAGCTCGGGCTTTACTGTTTATTATTTATCTGTTATTTTACTTATTTTTATACTTATTTTTTTTGTATGTATTTTAATTGTATATTTTATATATAACATAATATAAATTATTTACTTAATTTTCATAATATGTCATATATTAGTTATTTTTAAAAATGGTATATATTTAAGATATTAAATAAAAGTTACGGTCAACCAATTTGGGAAGAGTGATTGAGGTTAGACTTAGACGACAAACTCAGGTTACGGTCAACCAATTTGGCTTCATGCCTAGGCGTTCCACAATAGAGGCAATATACCTTATAAGAAGATTAATGGAAAAGTATAGGGAGAAGAAGCGTGATCTACATATGGTGTTTATTGACCTAGAAAAGGCCTATGACAGTGTGCCACGGCAGGTTCTCTGGGAGTGCTTGGTGGGTAGAGGAGTACCTAGGAAGTACATAGAGATAATTATGGATATGTATGCAAGGAGTGAAACAAGTGATCGTGCGCCAGTGGGGGATACTGATTTCTTCCCTGTAGAGGTGGGTCTTCACCAGGGGTCAGCGTTGAGTCTGTTTCTTTTTGCAGTAGTCTTGGATGAGTTGTCAAAGTCGATTCAGGGGACTCTCACGTGGTGCATGATGTTCGCAGACGATATTGTGCTACTTGCTGAGAGAAAACAAGATCTAAACATGAGGCTTGAGGAGTGGCGAACAACCTTAGAGACAAAAGGTTTAAAGATTAGCCGCTCTAAGACAGAGTACCTCCACTGTGATTTTGGTGGGATAGATGACAATGAGGACGTATAGATCACCATCGAAGGGCAGGTGGTCCCGCAGGTAACGAAGTTCAAGTATCTAGGATCGTTCGTTCAGAGCAATGGGGAATTAGACAGTGATGTGACTCATCGAATTCAGGTAGGATGGTGTAGATGGAAAGCAGCCACAGGTATATTGTGCGACAAGAGTTTCCCGACTAAACTAAAGGGAAAATTTTTATAGGGTTGCAGTTAGACATGCAATGCTATATGGAACAGATTGTTGGGCGATCAAGAAGGCACAAATGCGGAATATTGAGGTAGCAGAAATGAGAATGCTACGTTGGATGTGTGGGCACACAAGGCTAGACCGAATAAGAAACGTTGTGTTTCGAGAGAGATTAAGGGTAACAAACATAGCAGACAAGATAAGAGAGTGGAGATTGAGATGGTTTGGGCATGTGAAGAGAAGACGGACGACAAATCCTGTTAGATCCGTAGAAAACATTACTATAGAGGGGGGAAGGGGTAGAGGACGACCTAAATTGACTTGGGATGAGAGGATTAGGCATGATCTCATAGACCTAAACCTCTCCGAGGACATGGTTGAGGATAGAAATCTTTGGAGAAGTAGAATTAAAGTTAATGATTTTTAAGAAGAAATGAATACCTTAGGGCTTATACTTAACTTATTTAGGTCACATACCATAATGGTATTTCCCCTTCATATATTATTATTATTATTATTTTTACTATTACTATTAGTATTATTAGTTTTGATATAACTGTTGAACTTTGATTCCCTTGTTTTGCTTAATACATATTATTATTATTAGTCTTATTATAAGAGAAATCTGCATTTTGTCTCCCTGGCCCTGAAAAAGATTTTGCGAACTTTGCGCCACTGTGAATTTTTGGCGGGGCAGTCCATGCCCTTCCATCAGTTGACCAAGCGTTGACCTGTTAAAAAATGTTGAAATTACGCTTTTACTTCTAAGCCTTTAATTCATTTTAAAAATAATTATCCAAAACCATGTAAATGCCGGGATTCGAACCCGAGACCTCCGGTTTAACAACCCACCAAAACTACCAGTTGAACTAAGTTAATGTTTGGTATAACTATACAACATAAACTATAAATTATCACTTTTATCACTTCATCTTCCCCAATTATAATTAGGGTTCCTAATGTTTTATCCGTGACCCATTTACCCATCCATCTTCATCTTCATCTTCATCATCACATTTATGAGATGAAGAACCCTAAAATCTAACCCATAATTCATCCATCTTCATCTTCATTTTTATCTTCACCAATTCATCCAAACCAACCTATCTTCACCAATTATCTAACCCAAAAATCAAAGCATACAACCACTACCGCCACATCATATGTTAAAATTAAGGCTGAATCGAACATCATTGATTATACTAACAATAATATGAAGGTTTAAACTCAATGAATATATTGGATATAATGCCGGAATCCATGGCGGCGGCGTAATGGCCGGAAAAACAAGATGATCGGAAAAACGTGATGGCCGGAATCCATGGCGGTGGCGTTGTGCCGGAGGTTAGGGATTTTGATTGGAATGATTTATGGGTGCGGTGGTTGAATTATTGAAGCGATTGGTGGTGGGATTTGAGAGATTTGAGGGTTTGAGTGATAAAATCTAGGGTTTGAGGATTTGAGATATTTGATTACTTGTTATGAAAATGATGATGAAGATGATAATATTAAGAGGGATTGCTTGGTGATGGGTTTGAGGATTTGAGGTTGATGATGATGAAGATGCACTGCTGATGTTGTTAATATGTTGCTGCTGCTGTTGTGAAAATTATGATATTATATGATAATGATAATATAATAAATAGTATATGTTATTAATAATAATAATAATAAACAAGGTCCTGCTGTTGCTGTGCTACGACTTATATTATTAATATTATTTATTTAAAGAAGATTACTAAAATGCCTTTAATATGTTGGTATTATTACTAAAATACCAACAGTCAACTGACGGTCAACTAACGACAGGAGTCAGAAGAACCCGCCGGAGAAACATAGTGGCGCAAAGTTATCAAAATCTTTTCAGGGGTTAACCCATCGCGCGACGATATAAACCAGGGAGACAAAATGCAGATTTCTCATTATTATTACTATTAGTGTTAGTGCTTTATATAACTGTTGTACTTTGTTTTCCTTTGTTTTGCTCCATACATATGTATTTAGAGCCAAGGGTCTCTCTGGAAGCCACCTCTTTATCCCTTTGGATAGAGGTACGGTGTGCCTACATCCCACCCTCCCCAGACCCTACTTATAGCTTTGTTGTCGGTGGGACTTCACTGGGTATGATTGATTGATTGAAATAAAAGTTATGCGGCTTGGCTCGACAAGTGGAGCTCGGACTTGGGCTCTTTTACTAAAAGGCTTATTTTCAAGCTCAAACTCATTTAAGCTTGGCTCGACAAGTGGAGCTCATGCTTGGGATCTTTTATTAAACAAACTTTTTTTTATGCTCAAGCTCATTTAAGCTGAGCTTGATTTTAGCTTTTAGCCAAGCCATTCTTGAGTAGCTCACAAGCGGCTTGGCTCGTTTGCACTCCTAGTTTTGGGGTGTGTTCTATTAAGAAAATATGTGAAACTGTTTGTAAGATGAACATATGCCTCTCCCTTGTTGACCTTCTTTTTTCCAATTTTTCTTTTAATGTTACATTGTGCTCACTGCTCAGTGGTTAACTTATGGATTTTTATTCGTGCATTTTATAGAGCAGAAGAGCACGTTAGTGAGGAGAAATGACATAAGGAATATTGCAATTGTTGCTCATGTTGATCATGGAAAAACAACATTAGTGGATGCAATGTTGAGGCAAGCAAAAGTAAGCATACATTGAGATGATTTATCATTTTGTAAAAACATATTTGTTAATGAAGTAAAAGTTTGTTACAAATTTTTGCAGGTGTTTCGTGATAACCAAGTTGTAGAAGATAGAATAATGGACTCAAATGACTTGGAGCGCGAGAGGGGAATTACTATTCTTAGCAAAAACACATCTATTACTTATAAAGATACAAAAATGAATATTATTGACACTCCGGGCCATTCTGACTTTGGAGGTGAAGTTGAACGTGTTCTTAATATGGTTGAAGGAATTCTTTTAGTGGTAATCTATCTTGCCACTGATATTCTCATTTGTTTTATTATGTTTAATAATTCTTCATACACAAGCTTATATTACTAATGTCTAATATGCTGTTTGTTTTCAGGTAGATTCTGTTGAGGGCCCGATGCCACAGACAAGATTTGTTTTGAAAAAAGCTCTTGAATTTGGACATGCGGTTGTTGTTGTTGTGAATAAGGTAGATAGACCGTCTGCTCGACCCGAATTTGTCATCAACTCCACCTTTGAACTCTTCATTGAACTAAACGCATCTGATGAACAGGTATTTCCTAATATTAGTAAAGCAAACAAAATTGACTTGATCAGTCACAGATACAAATTACTTTTGGTCGTTTAAAATGAAATTTTAGTCACTCGGTTACAAAATGTAAAAGCCACTATTTTAACCTCGAAACTTTTTTGTAACACGTAGCATTTCAAAATAAATCACACTTTACAACTTCGACATATTTAAGTGTGTGGTATATAATTAAATCTTCTTGTTATTGTTGTTGGGAAAAAGGTTTTTCCAACATCAAGTTACTAACAACTCGGTTAAGAGTGAGTTAATCAGTTAGTAAAGATACCCAGTAAGAAATTAATTATGAAATATGATGAAATTTGCATAAAAGAAAGAAAAAGAAAATCATATTTTTTATTCCACTTTTAAACTAATTCAAATCACATTAAAACTGATTACCACAGCTAGTCGACAAGTCAAAACGCAAATCCAATCACACCCGTTTATTATTTTATGGCATCAGTATTTGAAGCAAGTTATATCTATATAACATATAAAAATTGTGAATTTCTGTGCAGTGTGATTTCCAAGCAGTATATGCAATTGGTTTAAGTGGAAAAGCGGGACTTTCTCCTGATAATTTAGCCAACGATCTTGGACCGCTTTTCGAGACAATAATCAGATGCATTCCCGGGCCAAAAATTAAGAAAGATGGATCACTTCAAATGCTTGTTAGTTTTATTTCTCACTTTTATCTACTTTTTATATAACCCTCTGTGTCCATTCATCATTATGGTTTATAACTTATCTTTTGGAGGTCACGAGCACTGAATACGATGAACACAAAGGAAAAATAGCCATCGGTCGGTTACATGCTGGTGTTTTAAACAGAGGCATGGATGTTCGTGTAAGTCTAATAATATTTTTTAAGCTCTTGTATAGTGGTTCGTTTATTTTATTTTGAACTTTTCTTGCACCTATTTAGAGTGTTATAAATTCAAATAGTAGAAGCGGTTTTTAGGCTTGTAAAAGAACCGAATGCACACAAATGGAGCATGTTCGTGTTCATTTTCAACAACAAACGATTGAGCACGGACGTTTAAATGAATGGGGGTTTCTTGTTCCTGTTCGTTCCTTAAGAAAATGAACAAGAATTTGGTTGTTCGTGTTTGATCGTTTGTTCAGTAAAAGTTAAATGAACGAACACGAACATGCTCTGTTCGTGTTCATTTACAAGCCTGGTTATTTTCTTAACAATCTTTTGGTCTGAAGCAAATCAATTGGTTTTTTTTTTGTTTGTTTGTTAATATTTCAGATATGCACATCGGATGACGCCTGCAGATTTGGAAAAGTCAGCGAGTTATTTGTGTTTGAGAAATTTTTTAGAGCTCCTGCTGAAAGTGTTGAGGCTGGTGATATTTGTGCCGTCTGTGGTATTGGTGATATTCAGGTAACAATAGTTTTTACAAATAAGTTAATAATTGATATATAAAAACACGCCAAGGCCTTTTAATTGTCTTTTATTTCAAAATGATTAATGTGCTTTCTTTTACTTAGATTGGGGAAACAATTGCTGATAAAAACGATGGTAAAGCGTTGCCTGCCATTAGAGTGGAAGAACCGACAGTTAAAATGGCTTTCTCCATCAACACTTCACCATTTGTAGGTCGTGAGGTATGCCCGTTTACCTATTAGTGAAACGTCTAAAACACCCTTCAACATCTGCCTAAAACGTAAACTTTTCCAATTTTAACAGGGAAAGTATGTGACTAGTAGAAATTTAAGAGAGAGACTGTACCGTGAAATTGAAAGAAATTTAGCCATGAAAGTTGAAGACGGTGAAACCGCAGATACGTTTCTTGTTAGTGGGCGCGGTACTTTACACATTACAATATTAATAGAGAACATGTAAGTTTTTGCTACAATTTATGTTATTTTCCTTTTTTGATAATATATGCCCATAGACTCATTGAGTGAGGTTCATCACAAAACACTAAATTCTTGCGAGGACAAAAAGAACAAACACAGATCATTTATTTAAATTTTGTACTTATTACAGACAATTGTGCATGCTATATACGTAAAAAACTTTCAAACTATTTTTTGGTTTTATATTAACCAATTAATTTTATTATACTGCAACTGAATATTTAGGGATTGTAACATACAGATGACTTGCAAATGTGTAGGTTCTATATATAAACGATATTTTTTCATAATTGTTTTTGAATTTCCGGATATATGAATATACACTGCAGTTCACCATTTTGTTGTATATTTTAAATTTTGTTAAGATTGAAAAAATGAATTATGTATTTTGTTTTGTGTGTTTTCGCAAAAAAACTGGGTTATTTACAAATGACATGCATTTTAGGCGAAGGGAAAATTTCGAGTTCATGGTGGGACCCCCAAAAGTGATTAACAAGAGAGTTGATGAAAAGTTGCTTGAACCTTATGAGGTATTAAATTTTTTATTAATTTGAAGCGTGTGTGTGTTATGTTATAAGGTATAAACTCGTTTAATAATATATGTTTAGATTGCCACGGTGGAAGTGCCGGAAGAACATATGGGTTCGGTTGTTGAACTTCTTGGTAAAAGGCGTGGTCAAATGTTTGATATGCAAGGACTTGGGTATTGTGCATTCAGAATTCTGTTCAACTTTTTATATATATTTAAAAAAAAATGTATTGATTGCAAGCATCTTTTTTTAGCTCTGAAGGAACAACACTGCTCAAGTACAAGATACCAACTCGTGGGCTTCTTGGACTGAGAAATGCAATTTTGACCGCTTCTCGAGGCACAGCAATTCTCAACACAATATTTGATAGTTACGGGCCATGGGCTGGTGAAATGTCGACCCGTGATCTTGGATCCCTGGTAATTACAATTCTTAAAACTAGAGGTGTAAAAATGGGGCGGTTCGGGTGAGTTAGGTAACAATATCAAAATCGGCAGTTTTTAGTTCAGGTCAAAACGGGCTGACTACAAAACGCTTCTTTATTCATTTTTTTGGTTCTATAAATAATTGGTAATTGCAATTTAGAAAAAAAGTAGAGGTTGGGCAGTTCGGGTGGGTGAGTAACAAAATATTGTAACGAGCAATTTTTTGTTCGGGTCAAAACAGGGCGGGATCGGGCTGACTCTTAAAACACTTCATTTCTTTTGAGTTAAATGTTCTGTTTGCACTTTATCACCAGATTGGTCCAATTTTATGTAAATGGGTCTAATGTTTCGTCCATTAGAACCTTTCCAAGTCAAATTACTTTTTTGCCCTTTGTCATTAGATTGACCCGTTTGTAGGCAAATGGGTCAAAGTTGCCACATCACTTCCTCCAATCCTTAAAAATCATAATGTTTAGTTTTCAAGAATCTTTTCGAGTTATAATTACCTTTTTGCCCTCTGTCATCAGATGGACCAGTTTGTAGGCAAATTGCAACGTTTCATTCTTTTTAGAATCTTTACATGCTAAAATGACTTTTTCCTCCTTTGTCATATAGGTTGCTTTTGAAGATGGAACATCAACTTCTTATGCTTTAGCCAGTTCTCAAGAAAGAGGGCAGTTATTTATAAAACCGGGAGCAGAAGTTTATAAAGGACAGATTGTCGGGATCCATCAACGACCCGGTGACCTGGCACTCAATGTTTGCAAAAAGAAAGCCGCAACAAATGTTCGATCAAATAAAGAAGTTTCCGGTAATAATTTGGTTTTATTAAAAAAAAAACAAATTCCATTTCAGCTAAATACTTAATTTTTTAATAATGTTTTATTTGGTATTTGCAGTTGTTCTTGACACACCATTGGATTACAGTCTTGATGATTGTATTGAATATATTCAAGAAGATGAATTGGTGGAAGTCACTCCCAAGAGTATAAGAATGTGCAAGAATCCGAAAATGAACAAAAAAGGAAGGTGAATGTTCATAGAGGTTATATAAATACTGTACGTGTCGGTATAGATTATTATTATTATTATTTTGTTGAGATAATACACGGTTATGTTAAAGTTGAAGTGAGGCAGATAAATGACATTTTTGGAGGTAATTAATGTTAGAAAAGGAAGTAAAACATGTTATGAGAAATGTCTTTGAAAACATTGATAAGGAATAATGGTAATGTTATATTGTGTGTTTTGTAGAACAGAATTTGAGGTTGAGATAGAGATATGAGATAGAGAAGAGACCAAGGTTTAGGCCTTAGGGTATATAGGATTTATATATCAAAGAATGATGGTAATGTCATACTCGGTAAATATTACAGCAACAATCATACCCGGTAAAATTTTACTAACAAAACTATCGGTAAGGGTTCGGGACATGACTTATGATTGGCTTGGTTAGTAAATATTTATTAAATTTCTGAATAATCTTAGAATATTATATTATATTATAGGTTGAAAAACAACTAAAATCCCATAATTACCCGTTTAAACGTTCAATAAAAATTATATGAGCTCACTTGACACGAGCCCGGTGCCCTGCCTGCCCTTATACGTCTTACATAAAATTTTACTAATATTATGCTAAAGTTAATTGATGTTAAAAGTTTTCAAATGAATGAGTGTAAGTTTTTCAAATTTGCTACTTTGAACTCTTTTTGACTAAAATTCAAGATTTTGTGTTTTAAAGTATACAAATATCCTAAATTCATTCATGTGTCTTTGAAGTCATCTTGCAACTTATTTACTTGAATTAAAATATATTATCCAACAACCAAGTCGAAGAATGAGTTATAACTTGTTACGTTTATATCAATATTTAAAATAAACAAACCATGAAATCATTGCAACAACTCATTTATTTTTTATCTATATTAAAATACTTATAATAGGACCACGAATCCTGATTTAATTGAATGATCCAAAATAATAAGTGAGAAAATTACACGATCGGGTATTTAATTTTTTATTATAAATTGTCATGTTCAATGCACAACATGGACGTGAAATGTTATTGTACATTATGCTTGTATGGTTGTACTGTTGACTTTTGGTCAAAATTGACGTTCCAGAAGAAATTGCAAACGTTCATCAGTAGCTTAGGTCAATGATTAACTTACATTCATGTAGACCATTTCTTTCATCAACTTGTTAGGTTTTTAGTTTTGATAATTCTAACATATTTTATAAAATATAATATATATTATTCATCGAGTTAATAGTTCTAGCAAACGGAAGTCCAACCAATGAAATTTGAGATGCATCGACGGCTACGTCAAGGTAATCCTCTGCAGATATCCTAACGAAGGTTGTAGTGTTGTTTGTGTGTAATATATCATTTACTTTGTCATATGTTTTTATAAACTTTTATTTTTAAAGATGTTATCTGGTTCGACCAATTTGATAGGTCCAACCAGTGGACTAGTAATGATATCAGTTAGATATTCAGTTAACATTGGTGTTTTCTTAATAAAATATCGCATTTTCAAAAAAATTATAGTTTGATATTGCTGAAGTAGGGTTTTAAATTGTTTGGATCCTGATTTAGTTTTGTTAAACTTTCCATTGTAATTGTTCTTTTTCCAGTTATTTGGGCTCAGTTTGTTAGTTTCCAAACTTTGTGGATGCTATTGGGGCTTCTATGAGTTCTATCTACTCATTAAGAGGTTCTTGTTTTCCATTTTAATATATTTGGATTAATTTTTTTTATATAATTATGGATGATGCAATTTTAATGTTGCATGTGGATATGGACAACCATAATAAAATCTAGGAAGAAAATATTTTTAAATAAAGTGAAGTTGATGAACGAACCATTGACTTTTAGCAATCACACATTGGTTTCTTGGTAGTCGGATAAGTAGAAGGATTGATTGGTTATTAGTTGAAAACTATAAATGCAACTTAGCAACCATATATTTTATTAAACTATAAATTTGTATTTTATTCAAATGATAATAGCCTTTTAGATGATTTTCTATATAATAAATTGTATAGCCGGGTTGCAAACACACAAACAATGATTTTGAAAACCCTTCTAGTTGAATATATATTCAAAAATATATCGTATAGCCGGGTTGCAAACACACAAACAATGAATTTGAAAACCCTTCTAGTTGAATATATATTCAAAAATATATCGTTATAACGATGATTTTGTATTGGGGTGACGCCCCAAGCCAATAGCCAAGTTACTCTTAAGTTGTTGTCAAACCTTGACAAAAACCACTACGTGTTGTGCTAGGAGACGTTGGGGCGCAAGTGTTATTGGGGCTTGAGAATGTGGGACTGCGATTTTTTTAACCAATCAAATTTATCAACTTACATTTTGATAGAAAAGAAAATGATTAAGATAAAAATTGCGATTTAGTTAAATCATTACGTGTTTTTAGGGGTAAATTAGTAAGAGCATCCGTAATGCTAAACTCACAAACCTCCACCTCATCATGCCACGTTAGTTTCCAAATATCTCTTAAAACTTTTCAATTTTTTCACAACACCAAACCTCCACAAACCGTACTAAAACATTAAAATTATATATGTATAACGTGTGCATATGATATTAATAATATTATAAAAGTCAAGAGGGATGTGAGTGTGATGGCCCACAATACTCTCTGGCCCTAGTTTGCTCATGGACTTGAGCTCGACAACGCAAACTAGTTTGTTCCCCTCATGTCCATGTAAGCTATCTCATTTGGACGCCCTTCAACTCATCAACAGTGGAGGTGCTCTAAGAGCCACCCATACGTACGTGCCTATATATATATATATATATATATATATATATATATATATGATAGTAACGTAATAGTCACTTTTTCATATTTTTTTGTTTAACCACTACATGTAGTGAAGATATTTCATTTACAAATTTAATATAATTAACTAGCATAATACCTTTCACTTTATTGAATCTATGATTTGCAAGCAAAAGCATGTATGTATCGAGCAAACCTAACTTGAATGAGATCTTTCCAACTTTATTATTTTATAATATTATACCATGCATAATAACGCATGTTTTATATTATGAATAATTAATTAATCATTGCTTAATAATAGTAGTTGTTTGAATGGTTTGGAATTTTATAATGATTGATGGAATAACAGGTCCTTACTTTTGGACTTTGTTGGGTGCCAAAGGCTTAAAATATTGATCATCTCACTTGCTACAAAAGATGGCATATTTACATATCAATACATTATATTAGTCTTACTACTATAAGTTTCAATTGTGGCACTAGAATGAACTAAATTCTATAGTTGAAACACAAAATTCATTAATGACACATTTGGATCCCCTCTTATTTTCTAATGTGAACACCAATTAATTCATACTAGGAACTAGTTCGTTCGAACCCGAACTAATTTAGGGTTTTAGCCGATTTGTGCACCTCTAATTCAGCGTAGTCCATAAGAGAAATATATAAAGAAAAATCACGTGTCTCGACAAGCTTCTTTAACTTTGTAAGAGTAAGGTGCTATTTGTATGTGACTTTAAATTATGTTACTTTATATGTGTATCTATCCTCTCTATACTCTACAGTAAGTATGTTTGTTTGTTTAAATTATATCACTTTATGGATAGCTAATTTTCATATATTAATCAGTTTTGCTTGAAGCCTTGATAATCACTTTTATTAAGACATCAAAACACTTTACACTTGATATAAACTATACCGTATTCCACTCGATCATTCGTAAACAATACTCGTCGTTTTGACATATTCCAAATGTTAATATTGTAGTTGATAGTACTATCTTAACTACCATCACGAACCAAGTGTGGTTAAAAAAATTGAGAGTTATTGAGCATCTTTCATTTTGTTATATACCTTAAAAAAGTTAATAAAATGGTTAGCAAGTACCTATATGAAAATTATATCTAAACTTAACAATGACTTATATAATAAACAAAGATCTATGTGAACATTTCTATCCAAACTTGATTGTTTGCATTCTAATTTGTACTTTATATAATTGCATTTTATACTTTATATAATTGCATTTTAGGTAGCAAAGTTGGGCATCAGTTTTATATAACTATAATGTGGACATGTGGTTGAAAATTGCAAGCATGCCCTTTAAGTTATGTATAAACACACATCTTGACTATTTCTAATTTTCGAACTCTCGTTACATACAAGATTCTCATTTATCTTTCGGTCTTAGGTCTAAGGTGAAATTAGGTTTTGTTTGAATAAAAACCGAGACGTGAAACTTTTAGCCTTAAAAAAATCATATTTAGTCTAGGCCCTATCTTAATACAACTCACACCTATAGTTATATTTAGGATTGTACCAATAACATGATCAAAACCAAATCAAATCGAATATGCTTAGCTTAATGTATAAGACCATTCTTTATGGTGGGGGGCATTGAAGCCTCTCCACAGTGACATGTCAGCGCCACGTAAGCACCAGGGGGCATCGAAACCCCAACCAATAATATCCCGCTATGGTTTAATGCCCCACGGGCGCCCATTTATATGTATGTATGTATGTATGTGTGTGTGAGAGAGAGAGAGAGGGGGGCAACTCCACACCCTTACCACGCCGGTCGTTCCAACGATGGGCTCTACTACGCCGCACCACCAAGGGCACCCTTGATGGTGTTCCGCGCCCGAGGGCGCCCGCCATCCACCTCCATCGCGCCCCATAGTAGATGTTCTAGTGACTAACTCTTAATGTTTAGAAGTAGAAGGTCCCCAATGGAAAAAAAGGCTATTTCTCAAAGACTAGTTATGTTAAAACCAAAATATCCTATGTTTGATTTACTCAAAAGTAACATAATAATAAAATAACAATTATAATAACATTAAAACAATATTATGGGCAGGAACAGTCCACGAAACAGCATTGACCCAATGGTGGCTGAGCTGTTGAAAAATTCCTCATTTCATCATCTTCTTCAACACCCTCTTTATTCATCCCACCAAGCTCCCATTTTTACTCACAATTCTTGATCAAGATTCTTGCTTTTAAACCCATAATTTCAAGATCCAATCAATTCACCAAAAAACCCATTTGACCCACTTCAAATTCACAATAACCCATTTCAGTTTTCTGTTTCTTGATCACAAAGCTCCCATTTTTACACCTAATTCCTTGATCAAAAATCTTGATTTTCAAAACCCTAATTTCAAGATTTGATTTTTAATTGAAAACCCTTTTGACCCACTTCAGTTAACTGTTTCTTGATCATCAAGCTCTCATTTTTACACCCAATTATTGATCAATAATCTTGATTTCAAAGCCCTAATTTCAAGATTTGTTTTTTAATTGAAAACCCTTTTCAGTTATCTGTTTCTTGATCACCAAGCTCCCATTTTTACTCATCAAAACCTTAATTTCAAGATTCAATTTTAACCCATTTCAATTATCTTGTTTCTTGATCATAAACATGGGTAATTGCTGTGCTGTACCATCTACCACCGATACCTATTTCGAAACCAATAAAGGGAAAAATAAGCCAAACCCATTTGCTCTAGACAACGGCGGTTCGATCCCGACTGGGAATGGGTATAAACCTTATGTTTTAGAGAACCCAACTGGGAATCAAATAGAACAAACATATGTGCTTGGTAGAGAATTGGGTAGGGGTGAATTTGGGGTTACTTATTTGTGTACTGATAAGTCAACTGGTGAGGTGTTTGCGTGTAAGTCGATATCGAAAAAGAAGTTGAGGACTCGGGTTGATGTGGAAGATGTTCGGAGAGAAGTTGAGATTATGAAACATATGCCTACACATACTAATATTGTGAGTTTGAAGGATACTTATGAGGATGATAGTGCTGTTCATTTGGTTATGGAGTTGTGTGAGGGTGGAGAATTGTTTGATCGGATTGTTGCGAGAGGTCATTATACCGAACGGGCGGCTGCAGGTGTCACGAAGACTATTGTTGAGGTTATTCAGGTGAAAAGTTTACCTTTTTTTTGGAAATTTTGATTAATATGTGGTTTTGTTGATGTTACTAAACTGATTTTTAATGTGGTTGCTAAGATTCTTGTCATATATGTCATGAATATGATTAGTTGCTTTTTTACGAACTTTTTAACTGCAGTCTTGGTTGAATCTGATCTATGATACATATACTTAATTGCTTTACAAGTTAAAAATGCTATTGTGTTCTAATAGTTTTGACTTTTAAGATTTGTTTCTTTGTTTTCTAACGAGATTAGGAACATCTTGTTTATACAATTAAAGATAATCTTTACAAGTTTTTTGGTCTGAAATATGATAATTTATTTAATTGTTTTGCGAAATAGAAAATTTATGGTACCTGTTTATGGGCATCGTGTTCTTGGTTATGCTAAGAATCAATTCTTTGTTTTCCATTAATAAAGAATCTCTTGTTGTTTCTTTGAAATCGTTCTTTTTGAGTGTTATGTCTGAAATGTGATTTATTTTTATTTACTTAAATTATTTTACAAACTTGAAACTTTATGTTATCCGATTGTGGGCCTTGTGTTTTTGATTATGTCATGTATTATTCTTTTCCTATGAGCAAAAGAAGATCTTGTTTTTTAAACAGTCATTCTTTATAAGTTTTTGGCTGAAGTATCATTAATTCACTTAATGTTTTGAAAATAAACAAAAGTTTACATTACCACTTTTTAGGAATCGTTTTCTTGATTATGTTAAGATTCTTTTTTTTTTCAATGAGAAAAGATCTCGTTGTTTTTCAATACGTATCTCTTTGATTTCATTTTATTGCTTTTAATTTGTTTTTTTAATTTTATTTCAGATGTGCCACAAACACGGTGTTATGCACCGTGATCTTAAACCAGAAAACTTTTTGTTTGAAAACAAGAAAGAAACCGCAGCCTTAAAGGCTATTGATTTTGGGTTATCTGTTTTCTTCAAACCAGGTAAACACGATTGTAGCTAATGACATTTATATGATCATTTGTCTTTTTAGTAACACATTTACATTAAACTAATATATTTATTTTTCTTTATCATTTTTGCAGGCGAAAGATTCAATGAGATTGTAGGTAGTCCATACTACATGGCTCCTGAGGTCCTAAAAAGAAATTACGGCCCTGAAGTCGATGTATGGAGTGCTGGTGTAATCCTATACATATTGCTTTGTGGTGTCCCACCATTTTGGGCAGGTCGGTTTTTTAGTTTTTACATTAACTTGCATGTGACAAAATGGGTGGGTCGGGAGGGTAGGGTAACAGTTGGTAATGTGTTCGTGTTGGAGCATGTAACTATAAATACGGATCAAAACGGGTCCGGTTGTGCTGACTCGTTTGGCCCGTTAGGATAAATAAAACCCAAATCAACCTTATTTTAATAAAAAGATTCTGTATTTATTTTTGACTCATTCCACTTTTAACTGTATTCTTATAGCTTCCTTGTTTGACCCGTTTTGTATAAATAGAACCTAAGTCAACCCTTTTTTAGGTTAATGGGGTGGGTAAATGGTTGAAACGGGTTCGGGTCAGAACGAGTAACTATAAATACGGATCAAATCGGTTTGGGTTGGATTGATTTATATTTTGTTTATTTCTTTAATAAATTGTTCATGTATTAAATGTGATCAAATGTATTATATTATAAAAAATTCTACTCACTTTTGTTTTTTAAAATACAATTTGAGGTCACTTCGACACATTCCGGTTTTTCATAAAGTTTTTAAAATTTATCCACTTGACCCATTAGTGATAAAGCATAAATCAAAGTCAGCCTTTTTCTAGATAAATGGGCTATAATTATCACCTATGCATTAATTATTCAGTTGAAAAAAAAAGTACCAAATTCATGCCAAAATTCAACATTTTTTTCTTAGCAACATTAATTATGTAACCGTTATAGAATATTGATAGTATTGTTGTCGGTCCACTAGATTTTTAAAATTTTATTCATTATTGGAAGTTATTTTAACTAATATATAATTAAGCACTTTCAAAAAGAATATGTACTGATTTGTAATTAATTAATTATATGTTTTAAAATATATTTTGTTTTTGCTGCAGAAACTGAGCAAGGAGTTGCACAAGCAATCATTCGATCGGTTGTAGATTTTAAAAGGGACCCTTGGCCCAAAGTATCTGATTCTGCAAAGGATCTTGTTAAAAAGATGCTAAATCCTGACCCGAAATTGCGTCTTACTGCTCAAGAAGTTCTTGGTAATCTAAAAATCCTTACTTTTTGGTACAGGTGGCCAAATGGGCCCTATGGTTCATGGGCTAAAACGGGTCCTTTTTGCTTTATGGATTAATATGAGTCCTATTTGGTTCACGGGTTAAAATGGGCGCTATATGGTTCTCGGGTTAAAACGAGTCCTATTTGGTTTATGGTTAACATGGGCCCTATTTGGTTCACAATTTTTAGTACCAAATTTTTCATTGTTTTATAAACAGGGTGCCGAATATGATTATAAAAATATTGTTATTTCACTGATAACATTATTTGGAAAGATTATTTGGTAGATTTTCGGCCTGTGTTCTGTAACTGTTTTATTTTTATTTTTCTATTTAACCTGTAAAAAAACACAATTGACCAATTCTTATCCTTTTTTGGTGTTTTATAAAAAGTTAAAAGTTTTAATATTAATTTTTTTTTATTACAGATCATCCATGGATACAAAACGCCAAAAAGGCTCCAAATGTTTCTTTGGGTGAAACCGTTAAAGCAAGACTCAAGCAATTCTCAGTGATGAACAAGCTCAAGAAACGAGCGTTAAGGGTACATTAGAAATTCATTATCCATTTCTTTTTTCGTGGATGTTATGAGAAAATCTTTTTGATTATTATATATATTACAGGTGATTGCTGAACATTTATCTGCTGAAGAAGTTGCGGGAATAAAACAGGGATTCGATTTGATGGATACTAGCAAACAAGGGAAGATAAACATCACTGAGTTGAAAGTCGGTTTGCAAAAACTTGGTCAGCAGATCCCGGATGCGGATCTTCAGATACTTTTGGATGCTGTAAGTTTATATATGTTTTTAGTGTGTTATTGATTTTAGAGTGGATTAACTTGTATAACCTTTTACCTTTTTTGTGTTCTTTTTGTTATTTTAACACATTTGAGATAAAACATAGCCCAAATCGACCATTTCTTAAGTAAATGGCCTGAAATTGCAACCGCTAGAATCTTTATATCGGAAATTGTGTAGTAACATTTAATCTTTTAGAAGACATTAATTATATAATAATAAAATATATATATTACAGGGAGACGTTGACAGAGATGGGTACTTAAACTACGGAGAATTCGTTGCAATTTCCGTTCACCTGAGGAAAATGGGCAACGATGATCATCTTAAAGACGCGTTTGCATTTTTCGATCAAAATAAAAGCGGATATATTGAGATTGATGAGCTAAGAGAAGCCTTATCTGATGAACTTGAGCCCAACAATGAAGAAGTCATTGCTGCCATTATTCATGATGTTGACACTGATAAGGTTTGTTTGTTTGTTTGATTCATTCATTTTCCACATATTTTATTATTTTTTTAATGAAACTAATTTTTTCGACTTGAGTTCGTAATAATCGGTTTTACCCTGTTTGGAAGAAAGTGGTTCTGATGAATATGGTTTAAAAGTTTAGTTTTTAAATGCTGAAAAAAACATCTGGATTAAATTATGCAAACAAGATTACAAGAATGTCATTTTAATGATTTTTTAAAAAAGTTAAAAGGATTTAATCAAGGAAAAAAGACTTTTTATTTTTAAAAAATAAAATTCTGTGACTTTGTCGTTACGTTTCGATAGTTAAAGAGGTTTTCGACACATTTTAGATATCAGCCTACATTTTTATACATCTTAAATTTCATATTTTAATGTAAAAAAACAGTATTTATAGTTTATGGAACATAAAATTTCATATTTTAATGTTATCTATATATTTTATAAGAGTTGATTATCTATATATTTCATAAAATTTCATATTTTGATTATTTATTGTCACGTAATCTATTTCAAACGCTCTCTAAAAAAAGAAAAACCGATCCAACGTTCGTTTGAATTTTGCAGGATGGAAGAATAAGTTTTGAGGAATTCACCGCAATGATGAAAGCAGGACCGATTGGAGGAAGGCCTCTAGACAATACTCACGAGAACGTTACAATAATCTTAGCTTGAAGTTATTCAAAGACGGATCAATGAACTTAAACTGATATATAGGGAACATAAACACAAATTTCTGGTGACCATAAACTTTTATAATATTATTATTGTTGCTATTAATGTTCTTGTAATATGTTGTTGGGGGTTATTCATTTCATTTTTCGTTATGTTTCTGAAATGCAAGGGTATTATGGGGAGTAAAATAGTGTTTTCTTGGATGTAAATATGTATCTTGCTTATGTAATTTGTGCAAAGTACAAAAAGATGAGTTGTAAGTTATATTATGGTGTTTTTTCTTTGCGTTTGTCGCGTGTTTTCTTCGAAATTTTAATCGTTGATCGAACATTTTCTTTATGAATGAAAACTATGAAAGTTGTAAGAGTGGTAAGTGACAGGGCATTATAAAGTAGGATCTGCTACACTAGAACTTGCTTTGTAGTAATTAAATTTCGCTGACATGTTTACGAAAGCGTTTGACAAAACTAGATTTCAAAACCTTGTTGAACTGAATGGGATGATCAATCCCGAGTAACCGTGTTTATATCTTTATTAAAAAAAAAAAAAAAAAAGGTCACTATCGCTTAGAATTATGTCGGTTGCCTCAGTTTGAAGGACATATCTTCGGATATGTTTGGTCCTCATTTCTACTTATTGAATATAAGGATAGCCATTAACCAGATGACTGAAAGTGACCGGGGCGGTTTATGATGTGTTTTTATTCTTTCGCTGAAAATTAGTCTATCATACTTAGTTAGAAGGACACATACTTGTATGTGGTCGGTCCAGCTGATCCATTGGATCTTCGGGATAGCCGTTTACCTGAAAACTTCAATTTGATCGGGGCGATTGAAGTTAAAAATTTTTACGGGAGATGAAATTATTTTTCAAGTCTACTACTTCGTAAGAAGTTCCTTTACTATGTTTAACAGAAAATTGATCCAACCTTGGAAAGTGATAGATATACTGATTCTGTGTGCTTAACTAGTGAAGTTATTAGGCCTAAAAGACTTTAGAACAGTCATTGTATGTCATGGTAGCTTTTTATGGTGCGTAAAAGTAGAAGTGATACTAACTAAATCTACTCGATTTTACGTGGAAACTTCTTAACAATTGTGCATGTCTCCATATATATCTTTCCGAATGATAGGCAGAAAAGCGATTACCCAGTCATACACGAGCCCGTGAGTGTTCTGATTCCCGTGAAGATAGCGTGTCAAGAAACTGCAGTGATCCAGATTCGGGACTTGCAGTAGTTTATCTGAAGTTTGTGTAAATACTTAAAAAAAAAAATAAAAAAAAATAAAAAAAAAATAGTTATTGAGACATTATAGAGTTCATAATGATAAGACTTCTCAATCAAGATGCAAGATAGAGAACGGGATTAAGAGTCCAAAGATCGAAGAGTTCCTACTATTTAATCAGACACTACGGGTCGAGGTCAACTCGGGGTGACTTGGGGAAAGCCAAATACGCTTTGAGAATAGATAGGAGGCATCATAATCTCTGAGTTGTTGCCCACTTAAGTTTTGAGCTTAATTGAACCGAACCCATATCACAGAAATGATGAAAACCATTTTAAGTTATTACCTGCTTACAACCTGTTTCTTTATGTCATAATAAAGCTGAACACGGATCTGTGTGACAGTCACGTAGTTAGTATGATTCCTGTTCGGATCTTTTCTAAAACATAGTAGTCCCTATCGAGACTGAAATTTGATCCCGTGTACTTTAAATTTTAAAATTTTTCTACTTATGTAGTTGTATGATTTTATATCTGGTTACTTGGTCTTGATCGTATCATTTAACACATTAAAGGTTGTTTTAAAACTTAATTGCAAATTGTTCAAATTATGGGGTTTGTTTTGAAATTTTTTTTAATTCCAGCGAAGTTGAGCATAACTTCGCCATTTTTTGGCGAAGTTATCCATAACTTCGCCGGAACAACTCTGACCCTATATAAAGAAATTCATAGGTCAAACTGGTCCATTATTTTCCAAAACTCCAGCGAACTTATCTATCAAATCCCTAGGTGAACTTATCGTATACCTGGGCGAACTTCATCTCAATCTTTCTGTATCAAATCCTCCAGCGAACTTATCTATCATACTCCACTATTCGGGTACTTAATCAACCCGGGGTATGTGCCTGCTCGTGGGGACGAGTTTCGGGACCCGGCACCACAACAGGCAGGAGCACCTCAAGCTATACCTGCTGCTCCTGTTGTGTCACCGGAGGAGAACATAGATCTTGACGCAGAGTTTGGCGGTCAGGGATTTTTTGACATGGAAAGCGTTGATCCAGAGGAGAATGTACAGGTCTCGGTTGAACAAGCTTCGGGTGTGAATGTTACTAGGGCAGCTACAACGGTGGCTGACTCAGATTCTGATGATGAATTGACCGAAGCGAGACGGATTTTGGTAACACATGAACGGACTCATGGGAAAAGAAAGAGAACTGATGATGATAGTGAGTCAGACTATGAAGAAGAAGTTCAACAGTTGATCCGGAGATCAAGAAGGGAACGGATAGGTGCAGGATCGGGAGCCGGTGAGAGCTCGAGGGTGGTACGTTTCACCCCACCCGCACTGTCCGGTATGACAATGGTTCCCTCATCATTATTACAGGTTACAAGGCCAAGCGCCACGGACATTCCCGTGGTGGCTACCTCATCCTCATTTGGCCTTCCACTCACTTCATTTCAACTATCGGCTCCGGAGATTGTCTCGTTGCCACCTCCAACTCTTACTCCAACGCAGGTCGTGGCACATTTTATTGAGTCGATGGTTGTGGCCACTGCAGGGTTATCGGTGACGATATCACCTGCGGTTACGTCTACTTCTGAGGTCCCGGATACATCGGCAATCCCTCCTCAGTACACTCATGATATATCTTATATGAGGTTTGATTTCGATGCAACCCTATCAGACTCTGAACGAATAGCAGCACTTGAACGGGTCGTGGCAGAGCAGTCAAGGATTAATCTTATCCAGACCCAGGCTATTCAACGCCTAGTTGCAGAGAATCAGATGCAGTCGTCCCTGCTGGTAGAACATGGAAAAATCATAGATGCTCTGAAGGAGTTCTTGGCATCTCAGGGGGAGACGAGCTGTAAAGGCGATGAGTTGAGGACCAAGAGGAGAAATGATTGAGACGATGATCCCAATGCATCGAAAGGTGCAGGTGGTGAGTTGCCAAGAACTGTACAAGCTCTTGGGACTTCCACAACTCAGGGGGAGTCGACAACTGCAGCTGGTGGTGATGATGTGGTGGTAGTGGAGGTTGATGAGATGGATGATGACTTTATGTGTGATGATGATGTATTACCGAGTGATAAGATAGAGAAAATTGGTGAACAGATTGTGATTGATGATGAGATAGAAGAGGGAGAGATAGTAGATGTCACACCCTCAAAATCCACTCACGGAGTTTTACCGTCAGAGGGTGTGAACTGGCAGAATCGGAATCATCAGTTATAATCAAACCATAAAAACGTTTAAATGCAAATAAGTGCGGAAGCGTAAAAACCTTAATTCAAAAGTTGCGTCACGCAGGACGACTTAAAACCAAAGATAACTGTTAAAAATAAGTTTGCAGAATAAAAGTGTTTTCATTTAATGCATGCTCCTAAACCGCGCGCCCGTCTCGGCTACCTGAGAATAACATACTAAAAGTGTCAACACAAGGTTGGTGAGTTCACAAGTTATATAAGATAAATCGTTTAGCGTTTGCATTCAGCGTTTACGTTAAGTGTTTTGCGTAACCACGTTACGGCGTTTAAGCGTTTTGCGTAACCACGTTACGGCGTTTTGCGTTTTGCGTAACCACGTTACGGCGTTTTGCGTTACCAGATAATGTTATGTCAAATTATATATCGATAGGTAGCTAATCTATACAACAAGTATTACTAAGTGGTTCGACACCGAAGCTGACTGTTTATCAAGTGCCCGTCACCAGGTCAATCCAGACCATGGTAAGTGTTAGCCAAAATTACACCCACTCAACCTCCAGTTGAGCTTAGCGTCGGGTGGGGTTTGTCAAACCCAGTAGTACTACTCAACAGTGACTCGCTATTCTAAATATTAACCGGTTCGATGTGTGGGACTTCAAATGTTAAATTTGCCGCTTAGTCTTTACAAGTGATATATAATTTATAACAAAATCTTAAATATGCGTTTATCTCAAAAATGCGTTTATCGGAGTATGTTATCTCCCCCAAGTGAAAAACGTTTGAAAACAGTTTAAGAGTGGGGTAAGTGAACTCACTGTTTGCGAAGAATATCCCGAATTAGATCACCAAGTGATGCGCGTCGTAGAAACTCTCTAGCGTTCTAAATAACAAAGAGATTTTTCTAAGTATCGGTATTTTTAACGAGTCTCTAGACTCGGCACATAATACCTATGCACGTAACATGTTTCGTGTTTCGTTTTGTGAATCGTGTGTGACTTAAACAAGTACAATTGTGATACGATACGTGAGTGAACAATTACTTTTGTGTCATGTATTAATAACATACTTTACTAGCAATTATCCCCGTAAGGGCATTTTGGTCAACAAATAACAATTACTAGCCATTATTCCCCATAAGGGCAATTTGGTCAAATCATGGCAATCAATTTGCAACTATTCCCCGCAAGGGTATTTTGGTCAAAACATAACAATTATATAAGAAATATCATATTTCATGCATTTATACACAACTCAGCAGCTAGTTTCACTGTGACAGAATTTCTACTTGAAAGATTGTACTATTTCACCGATCATATCATCTCAATTAATTCACCAAAAATCACCACTGAAACATACATGTCTTAGGTTTCCAGAACATATTTTATCTTATTTTTATTCCATATAGATTTCTCATAATGATCAAAACACTACAGTAAACTCATATCAGTCAGATTCATGCGCAACAGAATGTTATTTGCAATTCCCGTTAAACGAAAAATCCAATAAATGCAAGACCACTTGGGTTTGGTTCCTAACTCAATGAGTCAACTTCCAGAAGTGGAACCAACCCAATTGGTCTCGTAGTTCATGAGATATAACATTTACAACATAACCTAACAGCAGGTCTAACAGCTCAGCTTTGCACAACGTTTTTGTAAAATCATAAAAGTAAACTTCTACTTGTCCAAAAATTACAAACTTATACTTTATAGAAACTAGACTCAACCTAGTTTACTGCAGTACCCACAATCTCAACCAATTTTCACGTTTACACTTCGTTACAGTCACTTAAACATCGTATACACATTCTGTCCAGAATCTGTTCACATCAAAACTCAACAATTTAACTATCTATGGACCATAAATCAATCATATAACATGCTAGACACTACAACCACTATCCATGCATATCAATTACACCATACATACAAGATTAGGGTTTGTGTTTTAACTCAAATCAAAGACAACAATCAATCAAGCAACAACATCAATACTAGTTATCAATCATCATGAATTCAACAACCATCATGTTAACTCATACATACATATAAAAATCGGCTGCCTAGGGTTCTTAATTAACCCATTAAACATCAAAATTAAACAACAAGAAGGTAAAGGATGATCAATTATACCTTCCTAGCACCTAGTTCTTGGATTAAACACTTGATTAGGGCTTGTATGTGTGTGTGCTTGTGGACGGCAGCCAAGAGGGAGCAAGGGAGGGGGCCGATCGGAGCTTGTAGGTTTATAATAATAAGTTAGGGTTAAGTGTTAAGGTTATATTTATAGATATACAAGTTACACTCTAGTCCCTCTACTTTCAAGTGTTGTTTTTCTAGCCTAACTATCTTGTTTTCGTCTTGAGTTAACGTTTATAATCATGTTATCACATAACACATAAGTCTAACACATAATTATCACATAATTATTGTTTTGACGTTTTTCGTTTATTTATCAATCGTTTGCGTCAACTCGTTTGCGTTTCGGTGCAAATCCCGAAAGACTACACATGTAGTAAGTGTTAAGCGTCATTTAAACCCTAGTTTAAATGTAATGATGTGTGCGTTATAGATTCAATGATCTTAAAGTTTGAATTGACGGAGTTGAGTTAACGGAGTTAACCTGAAATTGACGATTGTCACATCATTCCCATGTTAAAGAATTTTCGTCCCGAAAATTTGAGTCAAGTCGTGATGAGAGTCTGAAAGAGTAAAAAAAAATTTTTCAGTTTGTCATATCATCCCCTAGTAGAAAGAAATTTCGTCCCGAAATTTAATTCACACCTCCGGTGATGTTTGACGGTTTGCCGGGTTTCGCGGTTTTCGGTGTTTGGTTAGCCCTTCAAAAGGTGAGGATACTTTTTCATCATTTGATCCTCGCGTTCCCACGTGAACTCCGGTCCACGTCTCGAGTTCCAACGAACCTTAACGATTGGAATTTTGCTGTGTTTGAGCGTTTTGGTTTCCCAATCCAAAACCTCGACTGGTTCTTCAATGAAACGTAACTGTTCATCAACTTGTAGTTCCTCCAAAGGGACTACTTGGGATTCAACAGATAGGCATTTCTTCAAATTTGATACGTGGAATACATCGTGTACGCCACTGAGTTCTGTTGGTAGGTCCAGTCGGTACGCCACCGGGCCAATGCGCTCAGTTATCCGGTACGGACCAACATACCGTGGGTTGAGTTTGTTTCGCTTTCCAAAGCGAACCACACCTTTCCAAGGTGAGACTTTGAGTAACACCCGATCGTTCACTTGAAATTCGAGAGGTTTTCGGCGCTTGTCGGCGTAACTCTTTTGGCGATCTCGTGCTGCTGCCATGCGATTTCGTATTTGAACAATCTTTTCCGAGGTTTCGAGTACCAGTTCCGGACCAGTGATTTGGCTGTCACCCACCTCTGCCCAGCAGAGTGATGATCGACACTTCCGTCCGTACAGCGCTTCAAACGGCGCTGCCTTAATACTTGCGTGGTAGCTGTTATTATACGAAAACTCTACCAAGGGTAAGTGGGGTTCCCAACTTTTTCCGAAATCTAAAACGCAATGCACGCAACATATCCTCCAGGGTCTGAATAGTCCGTTCACTTTGCCCATCCGTCTGAGGATGGTATGCTGTACTCATATCGAGACGGGTGTGCCCAGTGCGCTTTGCAGCGACTTCCAAAAGTGCGAGGTGAAACGAGAATCTCGGTCGGAAATGATCGAGACAGGCACTCCGTGTCTAGACACCACTTCTTTCATGTATACGCGAGTCAGTCTTTCCATTTTGTCTGTTTCCTTAATTGCTAGGAAGTGTGCCAATTTAGTCAACCGGTCAACGATCACCCAGATGGTATCGCATCCCGTCGGTGTCTTAGGCAAACCCGTAATAAAATCCATTGAGATGTGCTCCCATTTCCACATTGGGAGTTCCGGTTGTTGCAGTAGACCAGATGGTTTCTGGTATTCTATCTTGACTCTGGCACAAGTCAAGCATTTGCTCACGTTGGTGGCAATGTCGGCTTTCATGTTCGGCCACCAGTAAAGTGCCTTTAAATCATGATACATTTTGTCTGAGCCAGGGTGGATAGAATATCGGGACTTGTGAGCTTCGTCCATCACTAGAGTTCTCAACTCTCCGTATCGTGGAACCCAAATCCGGTTCTCAAAATATTGGACCCCGTCCGATCTGGTTTCAAGTTGCTTGTTCATGCCCCGCATGAGTTCCGATGGGAGATTTTCATCCTTCAAAGCTTCAAGTTGCGCATCGCGAATCTGATCGGGTAAGCTGGCATGAATCGTGAGTTGCAATGCTCTCACCCGTCTGGGTTTATCTGTTTCTTTTCTACTGAGGGCGTCGGCCACCACATTGGCCTTGCCAGGGTGGTACTTGATGGCACAATCGTAATCTTTAAGCAACTCGACCCAACGACGCTGTCGCATGTTTAGCTCCTTCTGATCGTAGATATGTTGGAGACTCTTGTGGTCGGTGTAAATGGTAAACTTGGTACCGTACAAGTAATGCCTCCATATCTTAAGAGCAAACACCACAGCTCCGAGTTCCAAATCATGGGTCGTGTAGTTCTTCTCGTGAACCCGTAGTTGTCGAGAGGCGTAGGCTATAACCTTCTCGAGTTGCATCAGCACACAACCGAGACCTTGTATAGATGCGTCACAGTGTACCTCAAAATTTTCCGTTCCCTCGGGGAGGGCTAAAATAGGGGCGCTACAAAGCTTGGTTTTCAACAGTTGAAAAGCGGATTCTTGCGCGTCACCCCAGTTGTACTTAGTGCCCTTGTGGGTCAAAGCGGTGAGGGGTTGAGCAATTTTTGAAAATCCCTCCATGAAACGCCGGTAGTAGCCGGCCAGTCCTAGGAATTGTCGCACCTCAGTCGGAGTCTTAGGTGCTTCCCAGTTTTTGATGGCCTCTACCTTACCGGGATCGACATGGATACCATTCTCGTTGATCACATGTCCTAAAAAGTGAACCTCGCGAAGCCAAAATTCACATTTCGAGAGTTTAGCATACAGTTGTTCCTTCTTCAATAGTTCCAGAATTTACCCTTAAGTGCTCTTCGTGGTCAGTCTCGTTCTTGGAGTAGACGAGAATATCATCGATGAAAACAATCACGAACTTGTCGAGGTACGCCTTGCATACTCGATTCATGAGATCCATAAATACGGCTGTCGCGTTGGTTAGGCCAAAAGGCATAACCGAAAACTCGTAGTGACCATACCGTGTTCTGAAAGCCGTCTTTGAGATATCTTCTTCGCGCACTCTCAGCTGGTGGTAACCGGATCGTAGATCAATCTTCGAGTAGTAACTCGATCCTTGAAGCTGGTCAAACAAATCGTCAATTCGGGGTAAAGGATAACGGTTCTTGACCGTCACCTTGTTCAACTCCCGGTAGTCGATGCACATTCGGAAAGTCCCGTCTTTCTTTCGGACAAACAAGACAGGGGCTCCCCATGGCGATGAGCTAGGTCGGATAAAACCCTTATCCAACAAATCTTGCAACTGAAGTGGACAACTCCTGAAGTTCCGCCGGTGCGAGCCGATACGGGGCTCGTGCTATGGGTGCTGCACCGGGTGTCAACTCGATTTGGAATTCGACTTGACGAATAGGAGGGAGTCCGGGCAAATCCTCTGGGAAAACTTCCGGGAAGTCTCGCACAACAGGTATATCTTCAATTCGTTTCTCCTCCGCGGGTTTCTCAACAATCTGCGCCAAAATTGCCGGATAACCCTTTCGTAGATACTTCTATGCCTTCATAAGGGTAATGACGCTGGTGGTCATGCCGCTTCTCTCGCCTCGGACCGAAATGATCTCGCCGGAAGGGGGTGGTAATATGGACTATCTTATCATGGCATATAATCTCCGCTCGGTTCTCGGATAACCAGTCCATGCCGACAACGACATCGAAACTACTAAGCGTAAAAGGAATAAGGTCGATGTCAAAGACATGACCTGACAGTTTCAACTTACATCCCGCAAGTATATGAGTTGTTACTACAGTTTTACCGTTAGCTAATTCAACAGGAAACTTAGCGTCTAACGGGGTTGGAGTAAGGTCTAAAAGTTGGCTAAAGGCTTTCGACACAAAACTCCTATCAGCTCCAGTGTCAAACAAAACAGAAGCAAAACAATCGTTTACAGGGAACTTACCAGACACCACATGCGGATCATTGCGGGCTTGACCCGATCCAATCACAAACGCTCTTCCTTTGCCATTTCCTCCACCATTACTGCCACTTCCATTACCCCCATTGTTGTCATTCTGTTTCAGCTTGGGGCAATCCTTCCGGAAATGACCTTCCTGCCCACATTCAAAACATCCCTTAGTTGTCATCGGTGGCTTAGGAGCACCCTTTGCCGCAAGGTCTCCTCTACACTCTTTCGCTGGGTGACCTATCTTTCCGCATCTTTGACATTTGACACGGTCACACTGGCCAACATGATGATAGTTGCACCTGTTGCACTTTGGATATTTCCCAGCATATCCGCTCGAAACCTGCCCGCTACCGTTGTTGTTGTTGTTGTTGTTGTGATTCTGAGTGTTAAAGCTCCGAGTGAACTCGGGCTTACGGTAGTGTTGTTGCGGTGGGAGGTTCGAGGATGAAGATCTGGTGTTGTCAAACTTTCTCTTCCCGCTGTTCGGGTTGCTGTTACTGTTACTGTTGCTGACGTGGTCATTACTCGGGTTGTCACGGGCTTTAGTGGTCGAACCCCTAGGTGGTAACGCACCTTGGGTCACAGCCTGATCCGTCAGTTTGTGAGCTAAACGGATCGCTTGTTGGATCGTGGCTGGTCTGGAAGACGTCACCATGCCCTGAATTTGCGGTGCTAAACCATCAATGTACATTTCTATCCTCTTGCTCGGCGGATCCACCATCCGCGGACACATCACAGCCAACTCGTGCGAACGAGTAGTGTAGGCTTCGATTTCCGAGCCCACCATCTTCAACGACCAAAATTCCGACTCTAACTTCGAAATTTCTTCCCTCGGACAGTACTCCTCTCGCATCATGCTCTTGAACT
This sequence comes from Bidens hawaiensis, assembly GCF_021521415.1. Taxonomy (NCBI): domain Eukaryota; kingdom Viridiplantae; phylum Streptophyta; class Magnoliopsida; order Asterales; family Asteraceae; genus Bidens; species Bidens hawaiensis. The sequence goes on from NW_027494394.1 coordinate 234,863, forward strand.
CCTCCCAGTTCATCGCGTTAGCCAGTTCCAACCCAAGGATCTGGACGTTTGAATTCCACCAAGTGAGGGCGGAATCCTCAAGTGTCCCAGCAGCGAATTTGACCCTACTGGCAGGGGGGACAATTACACATCTCAAAGGCCGACTCGGCCTTCTCAGCCCAACGCAGGAAGCCTATAGCTCCCTCAGTGCCCTTAAACGTACTGGGCTTGCAGTCAAGGTAGTTCTTGAAGGTACACGTTCCACTCGGACCTCCAGTTTGATTCTGTACGTGTGCGGCTAAGGCGGCCGCAACATGGTCATTCAGCAGAGTTTGGAGTTCAGCTGCAGTCATGCTGATGTTACCACGTCCTCGTCCAGCGTTTCTTCCAGCCATTTCCTAGAATCACCGTATAAAATGTTAAACATGAATTTTTCTTTCATATACAACACACCATACATGTAATAAAAGATAGGTAAGAAAGAAAATAAGAAACAACATCGCATCACAACCACATATTAGTCTAAAAAAAATTCATGATTAAAACCATTGTATTCGCTACAAAGTATTTCCAATCAATCCTAAAAATCATAGAAAAATAATAGTTCGGATGGAGACAACCCCTCCATCTAAGTGTCATCATTACTAGATGTCGTCATCTGAGGACACCTCTGAGTGTGCCTCCTCCTCAGCCGGTTCTTCTTCAGGTTCTTCTTCGGGTTCCTCCTCGGGATCTTCCTCGGGATCTTCCTCAGGCTCCTCTTCGGGATCTTCTTCAGGTTCTACTTCAGGCTCTGCCCCAGGCTCGGCCTCAGGCTCTGCCTCAGGTTCGGCTGCGTTTTGAGCAAGTTGCATTTGTAAGACATCGCAACGCTCTAACGCTATCTTAATTCGGGTCCTTGCTTCTTGGAGTTGCTCTTGCAAGTCTATCATCTCAGCTTGCATCTTCATCATAACCTTCATTTGTTGCTCACTAGTCTCTTGCATATCTTTCATTGCTGCTGCCATGCGGGCAATCTCCTCCTTAGTCTCGGTTCCGTCTTTAAACAGTCTGGAAACGTTCTCTCTCGTGTAGCGCATGTAACCCACATCACGCTCCAAACAAGAAACGACAGCTGCGAGAACTCGCTCTACAGGTTCGGTTATGGGTGGTAGGGTGTTGGGATAAGCAGGATGGTTCGGGTGAGGCAACGGGGGAACTTGTTCGCGATAGACCATACGTCTGATCATGTTAGGGTACCAATCCCAGCTAACGTCGTTTTCGTAAAGGCCTCCGGATAGGAGGGTACCTCTTCGGTGCGGGAGCTTCGAGTTCCGGGACTACGCGGGTGGTGGCGAGGCGGTAGGTAACTGAGGTTGCTTCCCGTGAGCATGCGTCATCGAATCGGATGATGATGAGGGTGGCGTCGACATTCCTACAGGTAAGCCGTGTATGCGCGCGCGTATGAGTGAAAATAGGTAAAGAGATAAGATTTCAAGACTACACAAACCTATGCAGTGCGTATCATTATAACTAATGGGTCGTCGCGGTTATAGTCTAGTATGCATGCAGCTTCTAGTTCGCTATAACCAATGGCTCTGATACCAATCTGTCACACCCTCAAAATCCACTCACGGAGTTTTACCGTCAGAGGGTGTGAACTGGCAGAATCGGAATCATCAGTTATAATCAAACCATAAAAACGTTTAAATGCAAATAAGTGCGGAAGCGTAAAAACCTTAATTCAAAAGTTGCGTCACGCAGGACGACTTAAAACCAAAGATAACTGTTAAAAATAAGTTTGCAGAATAAAAGTGTTTTCATTTAATGCATGCTCCTAAACCGCGCGCCCGCCTCGGCTACCTGAGAATAACATACTAAAAGTGTCAACACAAGGTTGGTGAGTTCACAAGTTATATAAGATAAATCGTTTAGCGTTTGCATTCAGCGTTTACGTTAAGTGTTTTGCGTAACCACGTTACGGCGTTTAAGCGTTTTGCGTAACCACGTTACGGCGTTTTGCGTTTTGCGTAACCACGTTACGGCGTTTTGCGTTTTGCGTAACCACGTTACGGCGTTTTGCGTTACCAGATAATGTTATGTCAAATTATATATCGATAGGTAGCTAATCTATACAACAAGTATTACTAAGTGGTTCGACACCGAAGCTGACTGTTTATCAAGTGCCCGTCACCAGGTCAATCCAGACCATGGTAAGTGTTAGCCAAAATTACACCCACTCAACCTCCAGTTGAGCTTAGCGTCGGGTGGGGTTTGTCAAACCCAGTAGTACTACTCAACAGTGACTCGCTATTCTAAATATTAACCGGTTCGATGTGTGGGACTTCAAATGTTACGTTTGCCGCTTAGTCTTTACAAGTGATATATAATTTATAACAAAATCTTAAATATGCGTTTATCTCAAAAATGCGTTTATCGGAGTATGTTATCTCCCCCAAGTGAAAAACGTTTGAAAACAGTTTAAGAGTGGGGTAAGTGAACTCACTGTTTGCGAAGAATATCCCGAATTAGATCACCAAGTGATGCGCGTCGTAGAAACTCTCTAGCGTTCTAAATAACAAAGAGATTTTCTAAGTATCGGTATGTTTAACGAGTCTCTAGACTCGGCACATAATACCTATGCACGTAACATGTTTCGTGTTTCGTTTGTGAATCGTGTGTGACTTAAACAAGTACAATTGTGATACGATACGTGAGTGAACAATTACTTTTGTGTCATGTATTAATAACATACTTTACTAGCAATTATCCCCGTAAGGGCATTTTGGTCAACAAATAACAATTACTAGCCATTATTCCCCATAAGGGCAATTTGGTCAAATCATGGCAATCAATTTGCAACTATTCCCCGCAAGGGTATTTTGGTCAAAACATAACAATTATATAAGAAATATCATATTTCATGCATTTATACACAACTCAGCAGCTAGTTTCACTGTGACAGAATTTCTACTTGAAAGATTGTACTATTTCACCGATCATATCATCTCAATTAATTCACCAAAAATCACCACTGAAACATACATGTCTTAGGTTTCCAGAACATATTTTATCTTATTTTTATTCCATATAGATTTCTCATAATGATCAAAACACTACAGTAAACTCATATCAGTCAGATTCATGCGCAACAGAATGTTATTTGCAATTCCCGTTAAACGAAAAATCCAATAAATGCAAGACCACTTGGGTTTGGTTCCTAACTCAATGAGTCAACTTCCAGAAGTGGAACCAACCCAATTGGTCTCGTAGTTCATGAGATATAACATTTACAACATAAGCTAACAGCAGGTCTAACAGCTCAGCTTTGCACAACGTTTTTGTAAAATCATAAAAGTAAACTTCTACTTGTCCAAAAATTACAAACTTATACTTTATAGAAACTAGACTCAACCTAGTTTACTGCAGTACCCACAATCTCAACCAATTTTCACGTTTACACTTCGTTACAGTCACTTAAACATCGTATACACATTCTGTCCAGAATCTGTTCACATCAAAACTCAACAATTTAACTATCTATGGACCATAAATCAATCATATAACATGCTAGACACTACAACCACTATCCATGCATATCAATTACACCATACATACAAGATTAGGGTTTGTGTTTTAACTCAAATCAAAGACAACAATCAATCAAGCAACAACATCAATACTAGTTATCAATCATCATGAATTCAACAACCATCATGTTAACTCATACATACATATAAAAATCGGCTGCCTAGGGTTCTTAATTAACCCATTAAACATCAAAATTAAACAACAAGAAGGTAAAGGATGATCAATTATACCTTCCTAGCACCTAGTTCTTGGATTAAACACTTGATTAGGGCTTGTATGTGTGTGTGCTTGTGGACGGCAGCCAAGAGGGAGCAAGGGAGGGGCCGATCGGAGCTTGTAGGTTTATAATAATAAGTTAGGGTTAAGTGTTAAGGTTATATTTATAGATATACAAGTTACACTCTAGTCCCTCTACTTTCAAGTGTTGTTTTTCTAGCCTAACTAGCTTGTTTTCGTCTTGAGTTAACGTTTATAATCATGTTATCACATAACACATAAGTCTAACACATAATTATCACATAATTATTATTTTGACGTTTTTCGTTTATTTATCAATCGTTTGCGTCAACTCGTTTGCGTTTCGGTGCAAATCCCGAAAGACTACACATGTAGTAAGTGGTAAGCGTCATTTAAACCCTAGTTTAAATGTAATGATGTGTGCGTTATAGATTCAATGATCTTAAAGTTTGAATTGACGGAGTTGAGTTAACGGAGTTAACCTGAAATTGACGATTGTCACAGAATCTCGAAAAGAGGATTGAGGGTTGGAATAAATGTATAACAAGAATTCTTGGAATTTCTTGGGCATTCTTTATTGGTGCTGAGCTAACTATAGTGTAAAGTCGTATCTCTTTGGTTAATAAGGTCCAAAAGGTTTATCGATCCCAGGGGGTGCAGATACATAATAGGCATATAGAAATTATTGTACGTCAAATAACATCAAAAGTGTTGGTTTCAGAAGATGAAATATCTAATGTTTTTTCGCCTGGAGAACTAATTGGATTGTTGCGAGCGGAACGAATGGGGCGCGCTTTGGAAGAAACGATCTGTTACCAAGCCGTCTTATTGGGAATAACAAGAGCATCTATGAATACTCAAAGTTTCATATCCGAAGCGAGTTTTCAAGAAACCGCGCGGGTTATAGCAAAAGCAGCTCTACTGGGGCGTATCGATTGGTTGAAAGGCCTGAAAGAAAACGTTGTTCTGGGGGGGATGATACCTGTTGGTAGCGGCTTCAAAACACCTTCAAGCGAACCTAACAACATTGCTTTTGAACTCAATAAAAAGAATCTATTAGAGGGGGAAATGAAAGATATTTTGTTCTACCATAGAAAATTATTTGATTCTTGCCTTTCTTCAAAGAATTTCCATGATACACAAGAAAAATCATTTTTTTATTATTTTTAGGGTTTAATGGTACCTAAGAGCATATTCACCCTTTCTTTTATCTTTTAAAAGGATCTGTTGGTTTTTAGGTGCAGTCATTTGATTTGGTAATAGTAATAAAAAAAATAACAAATAGAAAAGAATAATGGCTTGGGCTGTGTATCGACGCCAATCTGCGGTAGAAGAGAAGGTTCCATCGGAACAGTTTTTTATTTCAGTGTACCTCTTCGCTTTTTTTCAAAAGGGGGAGGCAGTGTGGGGAGAAATGACAAGAAGATATTGGAACATCAATTTAGAAGAGATGATGGAAGCAGGCGTTCATTTTGGCCATGGTACTAGGAAATGGAATCCTAAAATGACACCTTATATCTCTGCAAAACGTAAAGGTATTCATATTACAAATCTTACTAGAACTGCTCGTTTTTTATCAGAAGCTTGTGATTTGGTTTTTGATGCAGCAAGTAGGGGAAAACAATTCTTAATTGTTTGCACTAAAAATAAAAAAGCTGATTCAGTAGCATGGGCTGCAATAAGGGCTCGGTGTCATTATGTTAATAAAAAATGGCTCGGTGGTATGTTAACAAATTGGTCCACTACAGAAACGAGACTTCATAAGTTTAGAGACTTGAGAACCGAACAAAAAACAGGGGGACTCAACCGTCTTCTGAAAAGAGATGCGGCTATGTTGAAAAGACAATTATCTCATTTGCAAACATATCTGGGCGGGATTAAATATATAACAGGGTTACCCGATATTGTAATCATCGTTAATCAGCAGGAAGAATATACGGCCCTTCAAGAATGTATCACATTGGGAATTCCAACAATTTGTTTAATCGATACAAATTGTGACCCTGATCTCGCAGATATTTCGATTCCAACGAATGATGACGCTATATCTTTAATCCGATTAATTCTTAATAAATTAGTATTTGCAATTTGTGAAGGCCGTTTTGGCTATATAAGAAATCCGTGATTAATAATAAGATAAATAACTTATTTCATTTCGGAACCTTCATAGATTTATCGAATCGGTTACTATTTCTGAATCTCAAAAAAGAGATCAAAATAACAAGGAATAGAATTTGATTAGTTGGTATTCAAAATATACGATTCAAGTAGTCTAGTCGAGAAATAGATGGTTGAATCAAAATAATTTTGTTTAAAGTTCTATTTTTTTCAGAGGGCAATATGAATGTTCTATCATGTTCCATCAACACACTAAATGGGTTATACGATCTATCCGGTGTGGAAGTAGGCCAACATTTTTATTGGAAAATCGGGGGTTTCCAAGTCCACGGCCAAGTACTTATTACTTCTTGGGTTGTAATTGCTATCTTATTAGGTTCAGCCGCTTTAGCCGTTCGGAACCCACAAACCATTCCGACCGGCGGTCAGAATTTCTTCGAATATGTCCTTGAATTTATTCGAGATGTGAGTAAAACTCAAATTGAAGAAGAATATGGTCCTTGGGTTCCTTTTATTGGAACTATATTTCTATTTATTTTTGTTTCTAATTGGTCAGGCGCCCTTTTGCCTTGGAAACTCATACAATTACCTCATGGGGAGTTAGCCGCACCCACGAACGATATAAATACTACTGTTGCTTTGGCTTTACTCACGTCAGTGGCATATTTCTATGAGGGTCTTACCAAAAAAGGATTAAGTTATTTCGGGAAATATATTCAACCAACACCAATTCTTTTACCTATTAACATTTTAGAAGATTTCACGAAGCCCCTATCACTTAGTTTTCGACTTTTCGAAAATATATTAGCCGATGAATTAGTAGTTGTTGTTCTTGTTTCTTTAGTACCTTCAGTGGTTCCTATCCCCGTCATGTTCCTTGGATTATTTACAAGTGGTATTCAAGCTCTTATTTTTGCAACTTTAGCCGCGGCTTATATAGGTGAATCCATGGAGGGCCACCATTGACTAGAAAGTCTTTTTTTTTTACCTAAGGCAATGTGTGCGTGGCTAAAAAAAATTGACTTAGGGAATGAAAAGATACAACTACAGTATCTACGATCAGAGTAATAGAAAAAAAGATTACAACAAAGATATTAGAGTAGAGAATTGAAAAAAGGGGGGAAAGAGATCTCAAAGATCTTTTTCCTAAAATTCCTGTTTGGTCCATTTATATCATAATCATACCTTCCCCCCAATGAATATTCGGTTTAGATTGGTCATCGAATCCGAATATTCACTATTCAGAGTCGTAATTTGACAAAGAAGTCTTGTGGTATTACCACGTATTATTAAATGTCATTAAAAAAAGGATGTTCTATAGAATGATTCCCCTTTTCAGTTCATTTTATTCGCCGATTGACCAAAGGAAAATATTAATAAATAATAAATTGTATGAACTTAGATCAAAATAATAAATTGTATGAACTTAGATCAATCAAATCAATTTCTATGCAACGATTCGGCCCAACCAATTTATCCATTGATTATCTTATCAATTTAGGTTGCAGGATAATGATAAAAATGATAAATGAAGGGGGAAGGGAAAGGATAATTGATAAAAAGCGGGGTTCATAAAATGTTCGTAGAGGGTAGGTCAAACTAAGTATATGGAATTGAATGGCTATAAGTTAACCCTTGTCAAGGGTTAGACGCATCCTTATCAAATTGAATTGAAAGAGTTGGTTTACATTGTGGAAAAAAGACATGTATATGTGATATTAGATATTGACTGGTTATATACGAGCTAAAGATATATCTAATTTTCCCTACTAATCAAATGTGAATGTAGATGGGGCCCCATCTACATTGGCTAATGTGAATGGCTACAAGAAGCCGATGATTTCGACGAGGCCCTTCCCTTTAACTTGATTCACCTTGGCTTCAACGGGAGAAACAAGCTATGGCCGGTGGACAGAAACCGTGGTAGAAGATAGAGCAAGCAGATCATAAGATTTTACGTACAACCTTACATATTGTTTTTCAAGTATGTGTCCATAACTAGCATCAAATGTATTGGTGCAAACTTAGATAAAACCAATGCAATACAAGTGGCTTTTGATAGTTTCTTCTTGTACTCATTATGTAGAGTCCGTTGTTTCGAAGCTTATTTATAATACTCGAGCACATTTAACGTATGCATTGAATTTTTGAGAAAATATTGTCCTATGGTACGAGTGTAATGTTGATGCCCGATTTGTCATTCGTGTATTGCATGCATTTAAGCAACATATTGACGGGATTAAAGTATACTACATATATGTGTATTAGTGTATAGAGTATAGCATATAACACGTCTTACTAAATGAATGGTAGTCTGTATTATTGTAACCCAATAGTATCAAGGTGTTGAAAATATAAAGCCCTTTCAAGTGATAAAAATTCAGGTTATATTGTACACAATAATGTGAAAATTCAGGAGGCATGAGTTACCGTTTAAATTACAACAATAATAATAAGAATAATAAAAATATAAAGCAAAGGTGTCATATTAGCCAATTTACACAAGACACTACTTAAAAGTTCAATTTAGTTACTTATCAAAAGCATTTCAAATAAAACAATCGGTAGTAAAACGAGGGTATTCAAATGTTAATAGTCTTTTAGATGATTTTCTATATAATAAATTGTATAGCCGGGTTGCAAACACACAAACAAACAATGTAAAAATAAAGAACACAAGAATTTACATGATTCGGTCTAGATTACCTACGCCAAATAGTCACAACTAATATATATTGTTTTAAATTACAAGTACATTGATATAAGAGAACATTAGAGTTCACGTACTGTAACAAGAAAAATAATACGGGCTAAACATATAAGATTACGACAAGCCCCACTACTTATGTTGTCTCCATTTAGGCCCTAAACATCTTTACATTAAGTATAGCCCAATGAAGACTCCACATAACCATAACCAACCAACATAAAATAAAGCAAGCTTAGAACACATGTACTAACGATTTTTTTAATATAAAAAAATATACAAAGATTAATATATAATTAGGTTTTGAAAATAATTTCACTTTCATTCACTGTTGGAGGGGGAGGGGGGTATATAACAAGGTTTCAAACGATTTAAAAATGAGTGATCATTTAGATAATTTGAAATAAGTATATTCTTAATGGGGTTTGATCATATACACATGAAATTAATGTGCTAGACTTGAGAATCAAGTAGTAATTATGTAAATTATGTAATTACTATATGATGTAATTACATATTTTTTTACTTGTATAAATAATCACTCTAATTGATTTTCATGTTTAGCACGTTAATTTTATTTGCATGTTAACTTTCCCTTATAATCTATTAGTATAATTGACTAACTGTGTTAGGAGCTAATTAATTAATTAATTAATTAATTTGTCAATGAGCTGATGGTGAAGTAGTAACGGAGATACTTGGTGTTTCATGTGACACAAGTCGATTCCTGCCCCCCGTTATTTAGTTTTGCCGACACTGAATGATGTTGAGAGACTATGTGAGTATGTGTCGTTCATTAGTTGGATTCTTCAAGCGAGTGTTCACAAACATTGGCCTTAGGTGTGGGCTTTCTCTGTCTCAGAGGGCGAGTGTATCCAACCAGTAGTCCGTTTGAAAGATTCAATTACTGTTTAAAAATAAGGAGCTAATTAATTCCTGGAGGACTGAAACTGAAACTTAATAATATTATAGGACTAATCCTACCCTCATCACAAAAGAATAAACTAGGGTTTTATCATCCACTATATAAACCCCACCTACCACCACCACCTCCTCCATAATAATATCATTTTCCGGCCACCGTTCGTTTCCACCGTCGCCGCCGAAGGTAAATCCGATTCACTCTCACCGTTACGTATACTCCAATGTCATTACACATTCGATTTGTAATTATATATATATATATATGAAAACAGAGTGTTAATAATATTATTATTATTATTTATAATAGATGCTGATTCCGTGTATGTTTAAATTGTTAGGTTTATGTGTTGTACGTGTGACGTAAGTTTATGATGACGTGGATTTGGAAATTAGGGTTTTAGTTTATGTTGTACATTAGTTTTAGTTTTCTGCTGGTGTAATGTTTAGGTGATCTATTTGTTGTATTTTATATGCATAATTATTATTAATTATTAATTGTGTGTTTTATTTTATATATTTGTGTTTGTGTAAACGAGCGAAGTTGAGAGCTCGAGATCGCTCGTTGTGAGATCTTTAGTTAAACTTTGACATAGTGTTTTGATGTACAACTAAGCTCGAGCTCGGCTTGTTTTGGTGAGGTAGCGAGATGTTTTTTCAAGCTCGGGCTTTATTATTTAATAGTTAATTTATATTTTGAGTAAAACCGTAAACTAGTTTAGGCTTGGCTTGAGCTCGTGTTGTGGGGTGCAAACCTTAATACATAGAAGTCCCAGAGAGTTACCCTAGATTCGATGAGCTCAACGAGCATCTTTTACAAGGTGCTTGAGCTCGGGCATGATAGCTGAATGAGCTTCTTGTGCAAGGCTTGAGCTCGAAAAAGTTTAACTTGTTTTGAGCCTGAGTATTTTGCGAGCAGCTAGGCCTGTTTGCACCTCAGTTTGTATGCTTAAATATGCAATTCTTTTGATTAGATTATCATCACTAGATATGTGCATTGCTTGTCTTTTGTGTTCTACGTATAGTTAATCAATGTGTTTTATATCTAAATTCATAATCAATTGTGTAGTTGATTGTTTGTAATTGTATGCTTAATTGCAATTCTTTTGATTAGATTATAACCATTTGATTGTGTGTTTTGCTTGTCCTTTGTGTATTGTGTTTTAATATTAGTTAATATATGTGTTTTATAAGCATGTTTATCATCAGTTAACTTTTGTTCATATGAATTGTTAGATTTATCAATCTAAACGTATCATTGTCTAGTATTTGAAACATTCTTTAGCATATTGTATGTCTTGATCTAGGTGAATGTTGAGTTAACAATGTTTTAATTTTCACTTTTATTGTTTTTTCATTACCAAATTTTTTTACAGAATATATTGAAATGCTTTTTTAAATTCATGACAGATGAATGTTGAAAAGCTACAAAAGATGGCTGGTGCTGTTCGCACCGGTGGAAAGGGTAGCGTTAGGAGGTTTGTTTTTCTTATACACTTGTATTTTTAGTGTATATCACATATTTATAGATAAGTTAATATTATACATCTACAGAAAGAAGAAGGCTGTGCACAAAACAACTTCAACTGATGACAAAAAGCTACAAAGCACTTTGAAAAGACTTGGAGTAAACGCAATTCCTCAAATTGAGGAAGTTAGACTTTTCAAGGATGATAATAAAGTTATCCAATTCTTGAACCCTAAAGGTATTCATTTTTCAATTTAAAAAATAATATTTTAATATTTTATTTGTTAGCATTTGTTAATATTAATTTCTGTTGTTTCAGTTCAAGCCTTAGTCCCTGCTAACACTTGGGTTGTCAGTGGTACTCCTCAAGTAAAAAGTAGGTTTATTTTATTTATTTGAACCAATTTGTTTTGTTTATTCAGTTATGTAGTTATCTTACATGTAAGTCTTTTTGTATGGTTATTAGATTTGGAAGACTTTGCCTCTGAAGTGAATGATCTCCTCAACCAGTTGGGTATGTTTAAAACTTATTTGTTGTTTTTACAGTATTTTTTTGTTACAGTTCAAAATTGCATGATTTTTTGTCTCATTTCGTGCTAATTGGAAGCATTTGAAATTACATGAAATAGCAGCTAACTTTTATATTTTTTTTTGCATAAAAATGCTAGTTGCTGTTTTTGTAATTTTGGTAGTCGGTTGGTAGAATCAGGATTTGGTACTGCATATTATTTTGCTGTTTAAAACCCTAAGTTAGGCTTGTAAATAAGCTGAATGAACACGAATGGAACATGTACGTGTTCTCTCGTTTAATTTGTAACCAAACAAATGATTGAGATAACAAACAATAAGGAATGTAGTTTTCTTGTTCGTGTTCGTTTGTTAAGAAAATGAACATTTTGTGCTCATGTTCGTTCGTTAACAACATAAATGAATGGTTGATGAACGTGAAAGAATAGAACATTAGCAAACGTACGCTAATGAACATAAACACATGTAAATGAATGAAATAAATGAATTGAATGAGCGAAATGAACGTTTTTTTAACATAAATGAACGAACGGGACATGTGTTATTTTTTGTTCATTTAGATCAACATGAACGAACTTCCCGTTAAACATTTCACGACTTGTTTACATTTCGTTCGTTTGTAGTAGTACTAACAATCTACATATAAATTTGTGATTTTTCTATACACAAATAGATTCCAAAAACAGCTATTTTTAACTTTACTTGGGCGGTATATCTGGCTCTATAAAACATGTATATAAAATCTTGAATTGTGGTTGACAATGTTGTTTGTGCAGGTGCGGATAATTTCAAGAAAATTGCTGAACAGCTACAAAAAGGTCAGGCTGGGGCAGGTGAAGGCAGTATGGCAACAATACAAGAAGATGATGATGAGGTTCCCGATCTTGTTGCTGGTGAAACTTTTGAAGCTGCTGCTGAGGAAGGACAGAAATCTTAGATTTTTTTGTCCGAGAACAAGGTTTTTTTTATTTATGTTCTGTTTTTTACTTCAGAGGAAAGAAAGGGTAGAAAGCTGCACAGTTATTTTCGGTTATTTTGGTTTTAGATACGCAGGCTTTGCCAGGCGATTATCAGATTTTGGTTGAATTATCCATTTTGCTGGATCATGGCTTATTTTTAAGAAACACTGATTTATTTGGAGTTATGATTTTATATTTGCATTTTTCAACTATCCTTTACTTTGGTGTTTTGATTGCTTATCTGATCACTGTTTTGATTTGACATTAAAGCTTTTTATTGCTTAGATACAGTGAGCAGGTTTGATCGACCTAGCTTACCTGATGGCGGTCAGTTCACTTCGAGTTAACTTAAACCCATAGTTAGCCTAGGTGGGTTTATGACAAATTGAAACCCATAGTTAGCCTAGGTGGGTTTATGACAAATTGACAACCATAATCATTGTAATGACTTTTAGTAACGGACCAAAAGATTTTAAGGTCTTAGTATTATGGTTTGATGGGCAATCTTAAAATTATCAAATCTGTAAAACTTGAATATGACATGTATCATATTATGTTTATTACTAAAACATCAAAAAAGAGAAAAACACACTAAAAAATTGTATTAAGAGTTCTTATGTTAAATCAAATTGTGTATGCCATGACTTATCACATTATCACAAAACACTAGAAAATTGTATGATTTGCTACTCATGCGAACTATGTGACCATTTTTTCAGCTTATCATAACATTGTTTGATCCTTTTTTTGTTGGCAAGCACACACGGTTCGTATGAAAGCACATCATTAATATTCAATAGTGTATTATTGGTATTCGACTAGCTCATGTCTTAACATTAGCGTTGCAAATGAGCCGATAAAAAGCTTAAAACGAGCTGAGCCTGAGCGTCAATGAAAGCTTGTTTTAGTTATCTAGGTCGAGCCTTGTATGGAAACTCATTTAGGTTTGTCGAAGCATAATGAGCTTTGTATGTATCAATTTTACACCGCCCAACCGCGTGTTTTTTCTTAAAAGTATAGCAATAACTAGAAACAGATGTAATATACATTATAAACAAGGCGAGTACGAGCTTGAGAAAATATTATAAGTCATAAGGCGAGCTCTAGTTGAACTCTGGCTCGGCATAAGCATTACAAGAAAAGTTAAGAAGTGTATTACAATTATGCCCTTGTACAAAGTTATAATAATAATAATAATAATAATAATAATAACAACTCTTCTTCCCTGTCAATTCCTTCATTTTGCAAATTGGACTTTGGATTCCGCGTGAAGAAGCCAACGACTTTGAACGCGGAATTCGAAAGATCCATCAAAACAATCAATTCGTTCATTCAAATTGACACAGTTTCATATATTCAAAATTCAACAATTATAAATACCCAATTAATAATAATAATAATAATAATCGAAGGGAAGTAGTACGTAAAGTAATGGGTACTCCTTCGTTCCCAGATCTGGGAAAACATTGCTCCGTTGACGATTGTAAACTCATTGATTTCCTTCCTTTCACCTGCGATTGCTGCTACAAGGTTCCATTTTTAACTTACTCCTTTTATTATTATTAATTTGAAACCCTTTGTGTGTTTATTGGTATTCACCTAATAATAATAATAATTTAGTTACTTTTCGCCTGTTGAATGAATGTATCCCATTTATCAACACACTTGGCCTCTTGAACTGTTTCGGACAAGTTCATTTATGTCCGTTCGTTTCGTAAATGTAAATGAACAAAGGCGTTCAGTTGTGTTCGTTAACGTTTTTTTTAATTACTTTTCTAGTTTTATCTTATAGATAAATATATATACGAGTATTATCAGTTATGTGATTAATTTATATGTAAATTAACATATGAATATGAATGTTAAATAAAACACCAACAAAAACTTGGTAGTCGGACCGAATCGTTGACAGTGACCATTCTGAGTTAGCAAATTTAAATAAGACATCGTTTATGTTAATTTGTGTCCGTTCACTTGTGTTCATGAACTATTCACAAACAAGTTCATTTCCTTAATGAAAGGCTGCGGATAAGAAATTTCGGCTGGTTAGGGGTTGGTGAACCGTTCTTTTGACCGATAAAAGCTTGATGGACGAACGTGAACAACGCCTTTGTCAGGTTCAGTTTGTTTACAGCCTTACCGAAGGCAAATTGTTTAACCTATTTATATAAACAAGTCAAACGGATTAATTGGTTTTAGAAAGTTATAATCAGGTTGTAAAAGTGTTAAATGGGCTAACGGGTTGTGATAAATTTGGTTAAACGGTTGGTTAACGATTAGTGGGTTGTTCTTTTAAATTGGATGGGTTAAACATGTGAACCTTAACACGAAACATAGGCGTGTAATAGATTCAAGCTTGAGCGCGGCTTGTTTAACTTATAGGAGCTTGAGCTCGAGTTTTACTAATAAAGTTTGAGTTTGGCTCGTGATTAGTTTATCAAGCTCGAGATCAACTTAGGCTCGGCTCGGCTCGGCTAGGCTAGTTTGTTATCTATTATTTGTTTTATTAATTATTTTATAGGCATTTAGTATTATTTTTGTCTATTTTTATAATTATAATTTTCATATATAACTTAATATATATTATTTAGTTATTTGATCATATTTTTAAATTAGATATACACAATTATTATCTGTTGATATTTATTTAATGCATCAAATACAAGTTATATAGAATGTGGGCTCATTTAGGCTCACGAGCCTACTTGGAGCTCGATAAATGAAGCTCGGGCTCGTATTTTGAATGACTTTGTTTATAGACTCGAACTCGTGCCTGTTTAAGCTCGGCTCAGTTTGAGCTTTTAGTGAGCCGATCTCGAGTAGCTCACAAGTGGCTTGACTCGTATACACCTCTAACGAAACATGTCAACCTGGATATGACATGCGTCCTAAACGGGTTACATATGACATTCTAAAATCTGATTATATTTTTACATCTCAGTAATTGTTCTGCTATATAACCGGTTGTGTTGCTTCTAGTTGCTTATGTGACCCTAAATAATCAATTTAAAAAACAAATATTTGGTATAATCCAAACAATATACACTGTCAAAATATTTAATTCTTCAAATTACTAAACTTTTTGCAGGTTTTCTGTCTTGAACACAGAAGTTACATCACACACAAATGTCCAAAAGCCAACAAAAACAACCGAACCGTAGTCATATGCCCTCTATGCGTGAAAGCGGTTCACTTAATCCCCAACCAAGATCCAAACATAACATGGGAATCTCATATTAATACCGACTGCGACCCGTCAAATTACGAAAAGGCCACCAAGAAAAAAAAATGTCCTGTTCGCGGGTGTAGAGAAGTCCTAACATTTTCCAACACGATAAAGTGTCGTGACTGCACCATCGACCATTGCCTTAAACACCGGCTAGGACTCGACCACAGTTGCCCTGGGCCCAAAAAACCCGAACCCACTTCCACATTTTGGGGGTTTTCAAGTCTCACAAAACAAGACTCACGAACCGGTTCGGCTCATGCACCCTCGTCGTCATCATCATCAAGTTGGACTACAAATTTACTCAAAGCGGTTTCATCTCTTATTATAAGTGACGATGATAAGAGTGGTCAGAATGGCGGTTCGAGCCATTCTGGTGGTAAAGTGGAGGAGTGTCCGATTTGTAATATGAAGTTTTCGAAGGTTTCGAGTTTGATAGATCATGTTCAAATGGTTCATGAAAAGAAGGGTGTGATGAAGGTGACAGTTGATGTGTGTCCAAAGTGCAGCAAAGGGTTCCGGGATCCGATGGCTTTGGTAGAACATGTTGAAAAAGAACATAGAGGTGTGTCTAAAGCTTAAAAACATAATATTGATTTGTTGAAATGGGTTGTAAATGTTAATTGGGTTTGATATTCAATTTATATAAATCCAATGTTGTAAACACATTGTTTAAATTGTTGGATTTGATTCTTTTACTTTAGTTTCTTTATGTTTGTGACCAGAGAAATGTGAGTGTGAGATTTATGAGCTGGGCTATGTTTGTGTTTGTTCGTTTAACTCACATTTAGTGGGTTAGTACTGAGTAGCTCGCGAGTAAATTGGCTCTTAAGACTGTTAAAGTTGCAAAATGATGAATGAGATGTGAATGCTCTTAACAGATACCACAATGACACAATCAAAATACATGTTCATTTGATTTTGAACTTTGATAAAAAATAATATATATTAATATATGTTTTCCAGTTACATGATATGCTAAAAGAGAATTTATACACATTAACTACAACATTAATCAACCCTTCTTACATATGTGACTAAGGTGACACATGCATAGCCATATATGTTTCACACACTAAACACTTGTTTTACAATGAACAACCATGGCTAAACACACCGTTTACTTGCCCTTGGCATGTATGAACGTTAGTTTTATAACATAACGAGTTTGAAAATGTAAAACAAAGTAAAAGCAAATAAGAAGTTTGGCGACCAATCACATGATTGCGTTGCCAAACTTCTTAATTATTATAAATAATAATAATAATTATATGCCAGAATGCCAGTATTAAATGCCCACTTGAAAGGTGACACGACTAATGTAACGCAGGTGAGGATGTGCAAGCAGCAATACCCCTTAACAAGTGACGCACATATAAAAACGTGAATAGAAACGCCTTTATTCAAATATATAGATTTTAGACTCGTATTTGACATTTAACCATATTTAGAAAGACAGTTTACTTCGATCATCTTTTTTTCAGAACTAACCGTATTTGTTTGGCAAAGTCACGTAACAACCTCAAGTGTTCACTCGTTCTACGCTTCAGATCTTTTATTATTATTATTATTATTATTATTATTATTATTATTATTATTATTATTATTATTTCTTTTGGTACAAGAACGTTTGTAGACGTTGGTTCATTCCTGTTGTTGCACTAAAGTTGACAGTTGTTCAATATCAACCTCCATTTAAAATAACAATAATAATTAATTGTTCCACTTGATTTGAATGTTAGGATTTGGCCAACACACATCGGCTTTACGTCCTCCACGTTCCAAATGGACATGCTAACCAATCACATTTTTAATTTTTAATAATAATAATAATAGTCTATATAAAGACGTGTTTAATTTTCAAACATATAGTAATTACTCGTATTCTTTATCATGAGTATCAATAAAAACAATTGGAAAAATGTGAGTATCTAAAATACAATTTTTCAATTTTTTTGCTGTAAAATGATTTGGATATATGAAAATCAATCTTATAAGAATATACTTAAATGTGTCGCGTTGAGGCGACACAAGGACACAAATTTGACCGGTGTCGGTTAAGTTCGTTATGACATTGATACTAAATAAAAAAATACCTAAAATAGTATTGTCACTCGTATAGCTTATTATTAAAATATATATTTACAATGAAAATTACTCGTATTTTATTTTGATTACTCATTGCGTCGCCAACGTATGCACATTTCAAGCCGTCAACTTTTGTTTTTGTGCAGTCGGCTCATTATTTAGTTAGATTCTACATTTTTTCCTTTTGAATTTGTTATATATATTGTTAAAGGGGTGTAAACGAGCTTAGCCCGAGCTC
Organism: Bidens hawaiensis; assembly: GCF_021521415.1. Classification (NCBI taxonomy): domain Eukaryota; kingdom Viridiplantae; phylum Streptophyta; class Magnoliopsida; order Asterales; family Asteraceae; genus Bidens; species Bidens hawaiensis. The sequence continues at coordinate 252,902 of NW_027494394.1, forward strand.
AACTCGTTTTGACTTACGAGAGCTTGAGCTAGTTTTCTAAATCTCGAACTTGGCTCGTTTATTTTTTACTAATTAATAAATATACATTTTTCCTTATCTTATATTTTGAGAAAAATCGTAAACGAGCCTAAGCTCGGCTTGACCTTGTGTGGTACTCCTTAAGCTAGCAAAAGCACAACTAACAGTTATGCAGTGTGAAATTAACATAATTAAAAGCTCAAAAGAGTTAAAACTTGAAATTATACCTGGATCAATAACGCTAAACGATCTTCTCATACAAAGCTCAAGCTCAATAAATCTCGACTTGTCTGAAGCTTTTTATCGCTTTGATATTGAATAAATTAAACGATCTTTTCATACAAACTCGGCTCGTCTTGTGTGCACAATTAACACCAAGACAAAAGTCAGTCTTGATTTTGAAAGGCCAACGTTCTAAAATTGATTGAGTGGTGAGGTGACATGACATGATGATTACAATTTGACAAATTACTCAAATACATTTTGTCATTCCATTATATATATATTTTTTAAAAATTAAATAACTATTACTTACTTATTATTTATTTAATAATAGATATCATAATAATAATAATAATAAGTTGTTCGACCGGCTGATACATAGTTTATTAATCATATAATATACAGAGAGGAACCAAAACGGAAGGAGAGAAGGGGATTGTTGATCTAAGATCAATCAAAACCTGTTCGACGACAAATTTTGTTTCTCGTGATCACAAACCCTCCCAGCCTTCCAGCCTCAATGCTCTCACAGGCATCGACTTGAAGGTAATCAACATCATTGTTGGTTGCGTAATTCTCTCTCAATTTCATTCCTTTTTTTCATTTTAATCGAATTTGGATTGAATTTTGTGTTGGGTTTTTATGCACACCACCTGTTTGATGAAATGTCTGACCCAAATTGATTCTGTAATGGGGTTTTTGAGGTGGGATTCATCTTAAATTATTGTTGTGTTATTTATGCACACCGCCTGTTCGATGAAATGCCTGACTCAAATTGAATTCTGTAATGGGGTTTTTGAGGTGGGATTCATCTTAAATTATTGTTGTGTTATGTGTTGTAAAGTTGGATTGAATTGAATTCCGCGTTGGATTATTTATGCACACCACATGTTCCACAAAATGCCTGACCCAAATTGAATTATTTAACGAGGGTTTTGAGGTGGGATTGATCTTAAATCATTGTGTTATGTCCAACGTACACAATGATAGCTTTTCTCTCGGAATTTGGTAGCTTTTCTTTCGTTTATTCGTATGAATTTTGCGTTGGGTATTTATGCACACCGCGTGTTTGATAAACTGTTTGACCCAAATTGGATTATGCAATGGGGTTTTGAGGTGGGATTTATCTCAAATTTATTGTTGTGTTATTTGTTGTAGGCTGGTCGGATTATTGTTGAAATATCAAGTCTTTTGGAATTTGGTAGCTTTTCTTTCCCTTTTTCGAATCTTCATATGATTTTTGCGTCGGGTTATTTATGCACACCAACTTTTCGACCTAAATTGTTGTGTTATTTGTTGTAGGCTGGTCGGATAATTGTTGAAGTACCAATTTATTTGGGATTTGGAAGCTTTTCTTCCCCTTCTCTTTTTATCAAGATGGTTGAATTTAAGAAGGGAAGAAAGCTCAAAACACAATCTTGAAATATTATTATTGTTATTATAAGTTAGTGTTATTTTGTATATATTGGTATACAAAATGAGTGCTGTTTCTGGGCTAGTATCAAGGCAAGTTTTGCCAGTATGTGGTAGCCTTTGTTTCTTCTGCCCCGCGTTGGCTACAAGGTCTAGACAGCCAGTTAAGAGATACAAGAAGCTGATCTCAGATATTTTCCCAAAAAATCCTGTTAGTTTGTTGTTAACATAATAGTGTACATGTTAGATGCGCAGCAAGAAAGTATTAAAGTTTGCATTTTTATTTGTGATCTGAAAAAGGGTGAAGAACCGAATGATAGGAAGATTGGAAAGCTTTGTGAGTATGCTGGTAGAAATCCTTTACGTGTTCCAAAGGTACCATATGATGTCATTTTTAATTAGATTAACGAAGCCATGATATTGTTTGTTTGTTAAATTATTAATTAGTTTTTTTAATCTTACATCCAGATCACATGTTCTCTTGAGCATCGTTATTATAAAGAGTTAAGAAATGAGAATTTTCGGGCTGCAAAAATTGTTATGTTAATTTACAGAAAATTGTTGATTTCGTGCAAAGACCAAATGTGAGTTCATTCACACATCATTAATATGTCTAGTTTTGAGCAATAATACATTAATAATAATAATAATAATAATAATAATAATAATATATTTGTCTTTTTTTGGCAGGCCGTTATTTGCAAATAGTTTGCTGAGTATCATGCAAACTCTGCTGGATGAAACAAGACATGATGAAATGTTAATTATCGGATGCCAAACGCTCTTTGATTTTGTAAATTGTCAGGTTGGTGTTGTTGATGTTTATGATGGCGGGCAGTATAACCTATTTACATTGAAATGGGTCAATTTGGGTTGTATTCCATTAATGTTAATGAAGGGTCAAAATTAGAGAATCAGCTAAAAGTCAAACATGCCAAATCAGTTTAACGGGTCAACCCCATTTTGACATGTAACCTGACCCGCCCGTTTGCAAATCCTAGCTGTTAGATATTTCTGTTGACTTTCAACAACCTTATCTTTGGTTTTCTTTATATTTTGCAGAAAGACGGAACTTATATGTTTAATTTGGAAGGATTTATTCCAAAACTCTGCCAAATAGCTCAAGAAGTTGGCGAAGATGAGAGAGTTGCCCCGCTTCGTTCAGCTGCATTGCAAGCTCTTTCTTCAATGGTATTTTTCAATGTTGCTTAAACAACTTTTCTTGTCATGTATATGGTTGTTTTTTTATTAATAATATTACTATATTTGTATGTTATCGTTTTAATATTTCAATCAATCAACCAAGCCCTGTATATCCCACCGCATAGCACGCTATCGGTAGGGTCAGGGGAGGGTGGGATGTAGGCAAGTCTTTCCTCTATCCGTGAGAATAGAGAGGCTGCTTCCAGAGAGACCCCCAGCTCATAAAGCTGTATACATGTTTTAATATTTAAGTTTATTTTTTTTGTATTGTAGGTTTGGTTCATGGGTAGATATTCCCATATATCATCAGAGTTTGACAATGTAAGCATATATTATAAATAGGAAAACTGTATTTACTTCTACATTTATGTGGTCACTCACTCCTTGAGAATAAATTTTGTACCTTTTCTAGTTTAGTATCAAATAATAAAGTCAATATTATATTGATTTTTTTTCATTTTGTTTCCATTACATAGATTGTTTCAGTAGTGCTGGAAAATTATGGATATTTGAACAAGGAGTCCGAAAATCCTAATGAAAATCGATGGGTCCAAGAAGTACTGAAAAATGAGCATCATGCCACCCCATCAGAGGCTTTGATAAAGGTTCCTTCTTGGAGTACAATTGTTAACGAGAAAGGCGAATTAAATGTGTCGGCGTAAGTTACATTCCCAGATTCTATAAATTCTTACTTTATGGTTATTCTGGAGTCAAATAATTGGGTTTTTTTTTCTTTTATAAAAGAAAACCTATTTACGTGTGATTGGGATTGCTTAATTAAAACAAGTTATATCATCTAATAAGGGTAAACATGTGATTTTGAATCAAACAAAAGAAGTTGGTTTAAAATAGAAGCCATCTCAAACCGCATATTTTAACAAATTATTTAGTTGTTTTAACTTAAACAAGTAGGTAATCATGTGCAGCGTTTTTCATCTAAACACTCCGCTTTAAAAAAAGCAATAAACAGATAAACTATACATATAAAACTCCAAACTTCCCTTTATTTCTTAACAAAATGTCATTTTTATTATTTTATTCTTCAGTTTCTTAAAATAATCAAAATTTAAACACTCAAACTTCTACTTTTTGCACTTTGTTTCAACTTGTATACCAAAATTTGTTTTCCTTTTTGTAGGGTTGATGCTAAAAACCCTTGCTTTTGGTCCCGTGTGTGCCTTCATAATATGGCTAATTTGGGCAAAGAAGCTACAACAATGCGCCGTGTTCTTGAATCTTTATTCCGCTATTTTGATTCTGAAAATTTGTGGCCATTTCAACAAGGGGTTGCCTACCCTGTTCTAAAAGACATGCAGATTATAATGGATGAATCCGGTATGAATTCTAATATTTGCATTTTGGGTTAATTGCATATAAAAGTAATCACCTTTGATCCATTTAATGTATTAGGTATCCATTAGAGAAAAACCATCCCATTCAAAAAATGATTTAGGGTAACGAGTAAAAGTGGTGACATGGCAAATGGTCGATGTATTTGACAGTGTTGACTTTTTTCTGATTTAATGTGAAAACTGGTTATCTAGTTTTGAGTGTCAATCATGTCAGGTTGGCGGGTTGACGGGCTAACTGGTTGAATTGTTCAACCCGAACATGACCAGTATTTTTGTTTGTATTAGAAGCATCAGCCCTTACGGGCTAACCCATATACACTTTAAATTGTGTAACCCACATGACACGTTTAAACCATTTATTTAAACGTGTCAAACGGGTCAGTGGGTAAATAATCAAGTTAATATGTTAATTGGGTTGGTGGGTTGTAAAACGATGGATTGACGGGTCATAAACGGCTTGCGGGCTGACCTGTTTAACTAAACAGATTGGTGGTTTGACCTGTTTTGCTAAATGGGTTAAACAGGTAAACCCAAACATGACCCTTTTATAATTAACCACTTACCACGTCAACCTGAAAACGGCCTGTTTATAAAACGAAAACCGGGTTAGATATACCAACCCGAACCTGATTATTTTCGTATCATGTTTGAGTCGTGTTGAAAATTGCCACCTCTAGTTATCTTAGGCGATTACCTCAAATTAAAGTTCCTAATTTGATGATTTTTCTAGCCTAAAATAAGTTGATTAGTCAAAGCTGAAATGCGATGAAAGTTGGTTGCTTTGTTATGCAGATACTCTTTCACAAATAATAATCTTAGTCTTATTATTATTAACTTTTTCAGGACACAATGCACATTTTCTTCTTTCAATATTAATAAAGCATCTTGACCACAAAAACGTCCTAAAGAAGCCTGAAATGCAAGTCGACATTATAGAAGTCACCACCTCACTTGCACACGATACAAAGAAAGAAGCTTCGGTTGCAATAGTTGGAGCAATTACTGATGTCATTAGACATCTTAGAAAAAGTGTACATTTGGCACTAGACGATGCTGACCTGGGTGCTGATGTCATCAAATGGAACAAAAGGTTTCATGAAGTTGTTGATGAATGCCTTGTAGAGTTATCCTCTAAGGTCCCCTTCATTTTCTATATTGTACACCAAAATTTTTTAACTTATTTACTTTAAAAATGTGATTGCTCAAAATTGGTCAACACAGGTCGGTGATGCGAGTCCAATATTTGATATTATGGCAGGAATGATGGAGAATCTTTCAAGTATTACGGTTATAGCTAGAACTACAGTTAGTGCTGTTTACCGTACTGCTCAAATTGTAGCTTCGTTGCCTAATATGGCCTACAACAACAAGGCAAGTACACATATACATATACGCAATCATATTTAAAGTTATAAATTGGTCTGCATTCATAATAAGGGTAAAATTGGCATATTGCTAAGTAAAATATTCATTAACTTTGCATATGTTCCTATTTTTCTGTTAATTACCCTAATCGTTAAATGTTGCAAGTTGTTGAGACTAGAGGTATGCACAAAACTGAAATAACTGAACCGTAACTGGAGTAACTAATTGAATCGAAATAACCAAATCCGTTAAACCGACGGTTTGATTTCATGTTTAAACATCCGATTTTTCGGTTTGGGTTTAGTTTTGCTATAGGCCAAAAACCGAACCAAACCAACTTTAAGTAATTTGTAAGAAATTAATATGGTGTAGTCCGAAAGTTTTAGATCCTAATGTCATTAGTTTGGAGTTTAGACAATTTTTTCGGCCCAAAACTGAAATAACTGAACCGTAACTGGAATAACTAATTGAATCGAAATAACCAAATCCGTTAAACCGACGGTTTGATTTCATGTTTAAACATCCGATTTTTCGGTTTGGGTTTAGTTTTGCTATAGGCCAAAAACCGAACCAAACCAACTTTAAGTAATTTGTAAGAAATTAATATGGTTTAGTCCGAAAGTTTTAGATCCTAATGTCATTAGTTTGGAGTTTAGACCATTTTTTCGGCCCAAAGTTTTCAAGCCCAAAATTAGCCTCAACGTTTCAGGCCCAAATTCATTATCTTGGACCATTGATTTCAGTCCAAAATTTTAAGCATAAATAGTTAAACTGAAATTTTCAAACCCAAAACTAGGCCCAAAGTTTCAGGCTAAAAATTTTCGGCCCAATTGGTATCTTTAATGAATAAGGGTAAAATTGACAAGCTACTAACTAGCATCTGCATTAATTGTACACATTTAAATTAATATTTTTTGTTTTTTTAGAATGGTAACTTTCTTGTATTTATGCTACCGCACTCTCCAAATTTGGAGAGCCCCGTTACCCCACTCTGGCCAGACTATGTTGTCTTAACCGGGCCCACGCTAGTTTCAGAGTTTGGCTTGGGCAATTGAATTATATTACTAAAATTGTTGTTGACCATAATTTTGGATTTTTGGGCAATTGAATTATGTTACTAAAATTATTATATATAATTTTTATTGTTAAGGCATTTCCAGAAGCATTATTTCATCAATTACTTCCTGCAATGGTTCATAAAGATCACGAAACACGAGTCGGATCACACAGAATATTTTCTGTTGTTCTTGTGCCATCATCTGTTTGCCCTCAGTCTTCAAGCCTCGTGCCAGCTGGCACTGATCCCAATAAGGCGGCAGTCCCACGCTCACTGTCAAGAACTGTTTCCGTGTTTTCTTCTTCTGCTGCCCTTTTTGGGAAAATGAAAAAAGGCGGGCCTTTAATGACCAATAATGCTAGTCAACAGAAGTCAAACAATAGCGGGGCATTTAACAGAATGAAGTTGAGTTATAGCCGAACTTATTCGATAAAAATCGATGCAAATTCTGGAAGTAATCTTAACAGAGACGGGGTAGGTTTTTGTTGGTTTTTTTATTGCGATCTTTATTTGTAATATGGTTTATATATTATTTTTATTTATTTATTATTTCAATTATCAGGAGGCAGTTACTCTTAGGCTCAGTTCTCACCAAATATCACTACTGTTATCTTCAATTTGGGCACAATCTATTTCACCTGAAAACACACCTGAAAATTATGAAGCAATTGCTCACACTTACAGTCTTGTGTTGTTATTCTCTAGAGCAAAGGTAATATGTTATGTACTAATTATAAAGAAAACTGAGTCAAATGTGACCCGCCATGGACAAGCCTTGTGTTTGTAAAAATTTTTGGACAAAGGGTGTTTGGGTCATCCGGCCTGACCTGACCCGGCATGTACTAATGTACAAAAATAGCCGCTTTGACCCACCCGAGCCGTACTGCTTTCTTGTTACTGAATCATTGAAATGATGGAATTTGTGCAGCATTCGGGCCGTGAGGCTTTAGTTAGAAGTTTCCAGCTGGCATTTTCATTGCTTGATATTTCTCTTGCTGAAGGAGGTATGAATCTTATAGTTCTTATCTTCATAAGAATGAGCTTTATAAGTTTCATCGGTGTAAGGTATTGGAGTTTAATATTATTGTGATTATGGCAGGAGCCTTGCCACCATCGCGTAGACGGTCTCTTTACACTTTGGCAACCACTATGATTATTGTTTCTGGGAAAGCATTTAGTATTGTTCCTCTTGTTCCAGTTGCAAAGGCGACACTTGCTAATAAGATGGTAAACTGATTATTATTTCAACAATTTTATGCTGGTGTTTATGTTGGTTGTAAATAAATCTGTTCTTTTGTTATAGGTGGATCCATTCTTGTGCTTGATTGAAGATTGTAAGTTGACTGTGGGCCCCGGATCGGGTAACATTAGTTTTGGGTCAAAGGAAGATGATATATCAGCTCAAAAATCGCTTTCAGAAGTAAAGTTTTCAGAAGAACAATCAATGGAATCATTGGCTGGTACAATCGTCAAGCACTTGGAATCTGTTTCAGAGGTACCCCCTGCCCCCTTCCCGGGTTCATAACGGGTCTATGTCTTATTTGGTCAAAATGTGTCTGGTTGGGTTTGATCAGAAGCGCTTTATGTCCGAACTTGTATGAGTAATTAGTGTCAAATATTATTACAAATAAATTATTATGCTATTAATAATCTAAATTTTTGAGCACTTTCGGTGACTGGTGACTTATAACCGGATTGGCCTGTATCCTTTTAAGTTATGTTTTTCTGTTCTACCTAGTTTAATCCTAATGCTGAGTCAACTAATTTGTAAATATAAGGTTTGAAATTGCCATGTTTAATGATAACCCATTTGTTACTCAAGTTTATGACTGAAGTCATAAGTTTTTAAATATGTAGAAATTAAAATTAAATAATTTGTTTGCGCAGTCAGAGCTATCGATCATTAAGGAGCAGTTACTTACCAGATTTGTGCCTGATGATGATGTGTGTCCTATTGGCTCCTCATCTGCAAATGTACCAAAAAAGAATGCAGAAAATCGTAAATCTATGGAGGAGGTAATTATGAACTTTGAATATTTTAAGTTTTAATAATCATGACTATAAGTGAACGATATATATATATATATATATATAAATGTTCCTTTTTGTTCAGGATGCTCCTCTTTTATTTGTGGATGATGATTTTGATTTTGATCCGTTTGAAAGTAGCAACCGTCTTTCACTGGCAACAAGTGAGAGTAATGATCTCTTGAGTGTTAATCAACTATTGGATTCAGTAAGTCTTTTGAGCATGTTATTGTTATGCCATTTGATTTAATAGTAATAATAATAATATGATAAAAACTTTATATTGTTTCAAGGTTTTGGAGTCTGCACAACACATGGGAAGAATGTCTATAAGTGTTGCACCCGAGATTTCTTATAAAGAAATGACCAATCAATGTGAAGCTCTTGTAAATGGAAAAAGGGAGAAAATGTCCAATTTGATGAGTATACAACGACCCGCTAGTCGTAGTGATAATGCACATCAAACTAACACAACCTTCCAATCGGTATAGTTTTCTTAAATTATATATGTTCATTACGTGCCATATGTTATTATATTCATTGTGTCGCGTTCATATAATAGAGTAACTTACAGTCTTACAGATGGTCCCTGTGGTATGGCCAGTTTTTGGTTTTGGTCTCCAAGTTTAAGTAATTACATGTTTGGACCGTAACTATGCATAAACGTAACATGTTTTGTCCATGAAGTGGATGTTAGTTAACTTTTTCTGTTAAGTAGATGTGAAATGACCTAAATACCCTTAACATAAAGTATAGAATAAAATCAATAAGTCGTCTTGGGGTTCATCCCACAAAAGAAAAAAAAAGGAACGAAGGCAACTGAAAATCGTATACCATCTGACACATTTCCAGACACCACTTACAAGCAATACGGCTCGTATTGCTATAGACGGGCATATGGCCCGTATCGCACGTCAGTGATTTTTGACAGTGTCTGACGACTCATACAGAGGGCCATCTGTAACTGGGGAATTGACTGATGTGACAGTGGCGGAGGAATATCGTAATGATTAAAGCGAACTGTGAGAATTGCATAAACGTTTGTTAATATTTTTTGGTCAACCCTATTAATCTTGATTCATATTTTCTTAGTATTTTTGCATTATACTATCTTTTGTTTATATTATATATTTTTTAATCTTTTTTCAGCAAGCGGGCCATCCATTTTTGGAACAAAACGCACCTCCGGCTGTGAATGGACAATGTAGAGGATCATCATGTGCAAGAGAATACCAACACATACCCCAATCATTTAGGCTGCCAGCATCAAGTCCATATGATAATTTCTTAAAAGCTGCTAGAAGTTAGTTAGTCAACCAACCAAATCTTTTGGAACCATAGTATCGCCCGCGCTCTTTAAATGGTCAAACTTGCACAAAAGATATGGTTATGAAGATCAGTCGTCCCGAGACATTGTGCTTGCATGCTGCAAAATTTAGAGATGATGAATTCTTATGTTTGTGATTGGACCGGAACCCGATTGCTTATTTCAGTTGCTTATTCAACACAATTTGTTTATTTTGAAATTTGTTTGTGTTTATGTATAGAACTGAGAGGCATGGAGATGGCCTAAAGGTCTGATCTTTAAGCATTTTGAGAGTTTATTTTGTAATTAGAAAAATGAATTGTTAGTAATTTGTTGAGGGGTTAAGTATTCTTTTTCATCCTTGAGTTGAAGGTGAATGTGAACATTGTATTTGTAAATTGTTAGCTTGTAAATTTCATTTTTATCCAACAAAAGGTTTGAAAGAGTGTTTTAAGATTTTGTATGTGCATTGTGTTTGTATTTGATATTCACTGAGCTTGAATTTGTTGTTGGGAGTAGAGGTGGGCAAACAAACCGGTTAACCGAAACGACCCGAAATTGAACCGGTTTGAAACCGGTTACGTAGAAACCGGTTTGGAACCGATTGAAACTGGAGGGTTGGAACCGGTTTGTAGTTTTCTCCACCAAAACCAGTTTCAAAGCGGTTAACCGAACCCGGTTTGGACTGAATTTGTGTATTATATTTTGTTTTTCATCGATTGGTTATTGTAGTTTGATGAAAGGGGTTATTTTGTTGATTCACCAATCTCTTAAATTACATATCATATAGATAAATAGATGTTTCTTAGCTGTTATTTACTATTTACATAATGATTTGAATTTTGCATGTATATTAATCAAATAACTAGGTCATCATTTTCATAAGTTGTGACATGCATGCAATCTTATTAGGTTGAATTTAAAGGTTATGAAGATTGTTAGTTGAAAACTTTAGGCCCTTGTTGAAACAATATACAAATATTCCACCACAAAACATTATTGCAACATTTGGATGTTTGTAAGGATTATGTGAAAGTGAAAGAACATGTTGATGTTTTTAAACATTATTGCAACAAAATATGTTTTGATCTAATTACATAACATCATCTTTGATTTACAAACACTTATTTCTTGGGTTGCTTTATTGGTATTCTTCAGTCTACATATTATCCGATTATTAGACAAGCCCGGTCTGGACTCGTTTTACCCTCTATATATTCATTCGTGTTGCTTTAGTTTTCTTACGTATATCGACCCACCGTTTACATAACTACCACAAGATTTACAAATGAGGGCTTTATACAGGTGTGGCAATTTCCATACGATACGGAAATAATCATGTTTTGAGTTGACATATCTAACCCCTTTAAAAAGAGGGTCGTAAACAGGTTGTGTTTCGGTTGACATAAATAATTAAACGGGTTGTGTGTGGGTTAACTTGTTTAATTAAACGGGTCATGTTCAGGTTGACCTGTTTACCCATTTAGTTAAACAGGTCGACCCACCAACCTATTCAGTTAAACAAATTGGTGGACCTACTACGGTGTTTATGAATCGTTTTTACAACCCATCAACATGTTTGATACGTTTAGATAAACAAGCTAAATGGTACACCAATAAAAATACGGGCCGTGTTAGGGTTGAGCAATTCAACCTGTCAAGCCGCTAACCCACCAATCCGACACGACTAGAGGTGCACAACCTAACCAGTTAAGCGGTTTCTAACCAGTTTATAACCGATTCTCTAACCGGTTAGTAACCGGTATTAGTCTAACCGGTCCAAACCGCCGGTTTATAACCGGTTATTGAGTTCAGGAGACAAAACCGGTTAGTAACCAGTTTTTTTTAAACCGGTTAATAACCGGTTTTACGCAAAAAACGAGCTGCAGCTAATATTACCGTTATAAACGGTAATATTACCGTTTTTTGTACTTTGGACCCATTTTAACCCTTCATAATTAGTATAAATAAGTATGGAGTGTGTTGGGTTGATTACACCACTTCCCGAGCTCTCAAAAACGCAAAAAACCGCAAAAAAATACCGAAAAAACCGCAAAATCAAACTCAAAACCGCGACAAAAACCGCACAAAAAAATGTCTACACTTGAACAACTTGGTGGTTTAACCGTCGTGCAAATTGTCGCAACAAACCGAGACAAAACCCTTTGGTGTAATTTCGACTTGTGCGAAATGTCGAACGGGTCTCATAAGGCTCGGTGCAAAAAATGTGGAAAATTTTACGCACCGGAGTCAAACTCCTCTTTAAGGCTTCATCTACAAAAACATTGTGATGTTGTGAAAAACAATCCGGCCACGGATCAAGCGAATCTTTCAACCGGTGGAGGCGACATTTGGGTTTTCAACCTCGACAAAGTTCGTGAAAGGATGGCAAAATTTGTCATTCAAGAGGGCTTACCGTTTGATCACTTTGACAACCCGCGCTTGACAAAGTTGATCCAAGAAACGCTCCAACCTCGTTACCAACACGTAAGTCGCACTACCTTAAGACGCGATTGTTTAAAAATGTGGAAAAAAGCTAAACAAGAATTAATTTTGGGTTTCAAAAACTTAAAAACCGGTGTTAACTTAACTACCGACGTTTGGTCGGCTCCACATGGTATACCGTTTTCGTATCTTTGCGTTACCGCGCTTTGGGTTAATCCCGACACGTGGCAAATGATGAAGCGTACGATCGCGTTTGAGTTATTTAGTTATACTCACACCGCCCAAAACTTGTTTTATATTTTAGATAATGTTATACAAACATTTAAATTACAAGACAAGCTTTTTTCAATATCTTTCAATATCCCCGTGCTTGCCGCCATGGCCCGTGATTTACTAACCGTCCAAGCTTCTACGGTAGCTTCGGAAAGTGCTTTTTCTTTGAGTGGTAAGATTCTAACGATAAGAAGGACGAGGCTAACACCGGAATCGGTGGAAATGTGCATTTGCTTAAAAGACCACATGGATGCGGCGGACCGTATCCAAGATACATCTAATCTTGAAGGAGAGCTCGTTGTTGAAGAAAAGCTACACGAAGAAGAAGTAGCAATTGGTGCCGCAAAACCACTAACCGAGGAAGAACAAATGTATGATGATTCGGTGCGATCGAGTAGTCCCGAACCGGACCTAGAAGACCCCGTGTTTAATGTAGACGACGATAACGAAGATGAATAAATTAACGAATGAAGCCGAAGCCCGGATGGAAGAATAAACGAATGAATTCAATGTCATGTAGATTATAAACGTTTATTTTCAAGTTATAAGTATTGTTTAAAGTTATGAACGTTTATTTTCAAGTTATGATTATGAAGATAGGTAAAAAAAAATCAATCAATAACAAGTGTTTTTAGTTTTTTATGATTTTTCCAGGTTTTTTTTTTATTTTTCCAGTTTTTTTTTTATTTTTCCAGTTTTTTTCTTATTTTTCCAGTTTTTTTTTTCTTTTCAAAAACCGATTTTTTTAACCGGTTATCGGTTAACCGGTCCGGGTATTAACTGGTTCCGGTTAGACCGTTTGGGTATTTCTGTGGAAGAACCGGTTAGTAACCGAACCGATTAACCGGTCTAACCGGTTAGGATATTAAAAACGAAAAACCGGTTATTAAAAAAACCGGTTACCGGTTAACCGGTTACCCGAATTGTGCACCTCTAGACACGACTGACACCCCTACCTTTTTTACTACATTTATTTGTTCGACACATTAAACCGTTTTCGGTTACTACCACAGATCAATATTACAAGTGAGGGCTTTGTATACATCAAATTCTTCAAAGTTTTCATACAACATACAAAACCCACCTAAAAGATTCAATCTTTTTTCATATTTTTCACTTACTATCTATAATTTCTTGAAGCATTTCCACCACCTTTTTCATTTTTGGTCTTTTTGCTGGTGTGGTGTCTGTGCAAAGTAGAGCCACTTTTAATGCTGAAAGCATCTCTTTCCTCCACGAAAACGACACCGTACTAAGCTTTGCATCAAGTATTTGCTCTGGTGTTTCACCTCTTGCGGGTGCACCCTGGACCCACTTCACCAAATCTACACCTTCCCCGAATTCTTCGTCCACTGGGACCCGTGTTGTCAGAATTTCAAGTAAAATGACGCCGAAACTGTACACGTTTCCTGGAGCTGTTACTTGCATAGTGTACGCGTACTCTGTTGTAAAACAAAATGTTTTTAAGGAGCTCAGGTCTTAAAATGATGATCAGGCCGTATAGATATGACGGTTTTGACCCGTTTAGTTATAGATGCATTGTTTAGTCAAAACGGGTTGGTCAAGTCAAACGGGTTGAAACTCGTCTAAAATGTATTTTTCGTTTTTTTATTCATAAAACTCGATGATACATTTTAATATAAATCTTTTAATTTTACTTGACAACCTAATTATATTAAAAATATATATATATATATATATAGGTATATATATATATATATATATATATATATATATATTTCTTTTTGGGACAGACGGTGTTTTGGGTCAACCTGGCCCGTTCAAACATGTACCCAAAGAAATAGCCCGTTTGACCGTGTTGGAAAACGTTAAACATGTAATGACCCGCCCATATTGCATCATACGGTTCATAACACGAAACTACAAAAGTCAAGATGACAGGTTTGACCCATTTATTTGTAAAAGTGTTTATACGGGTTATGTTTAATTTCAAACGGGTCGAATAAAAAAATTTAGATGTCAAAGGTTGACCCGTTACACAACCTGTTTCGACTAATAATAAAACTACCCGCCTGACTACAGGTGCACAAACTGGGCTTTTTGCCCAAAGTGGTTCCTGTTTGGGTCAAAAGTCAAAACCGATTTTGTTGGAATCAGTTCAACTGAGTTGAAAAAAGTCAAAGGATCGGGTTTGAAACCGGATTTTGACCGGTTCTAGTCTGGTTTGACCGGGTTTAAAAAAAGTAAAAAAATACAGAAACCGGGCTTAAATTATACCTGGAGGAATGTAACCAAAAGAGCCCGCAACCGCACTGATACTAGCAGTACCGCGTGAAGGATCCAAAAGCTTTGAAATTTCAACTTCACCGACTAATGGGCTAAAATTGGAATCAAGAAAAATATTCCCAGAAGAAATATCAAGATGAATAATAGCCAAATGATGCAAAAAAGCCAACCCTTCTGCAACACCAACCGCTATCGAAAGCCTAACGTGCCAATCAGGCTTATACCCCTCTTCTTTACTTGACTCATGCAGAAACCGGGCCAATGACCTGTTTGGTAAAAACTGGTGCAGTAGAAGTGCCACATCATCATAAATAGCAAACCCGATGGGTCTGATCAAATTATCATGACAAAGATTACTAAGCCTCTCGAGTTCCCGAATCATCTTGCTTTGTTGGTTAATTATCGTTTTGTCAACCGATTTTAACCGTTTGACCGATAAAGTCAAACCCGAAGGCATTTCCGCTTTGTAGATCGTACTAAAAGTCCCGCTACTGATTTTGTTTGAATCTTTTAACGTTGCTTTGACCACGGCGTCAAAGTCAATGGCCTGTTTCAGATTCTCAACGAACACGTTTCCAACAATCACCAACGGTATATTATTACTATCATCGATTTCTTCATCTTCTTCTCCAACCGCTTTTGCCACTTTTTCTTGCTTCTCTCGCATCATGAACAAAACAACTACGATTGTAACCGAGAGAAACACTAACAAGCCCGACCCAATAACTGCCAACACAATCCTGTAAGAAACCTTGTGGTGAAACGAGTCGGACCCGTTTGAGTTTCCACAAAAAGAATTCAACGGCTATCCGCAAAGACCCGCGTTCTTTTCAAAACTCGAACCCGGGCTCTTTTGAAACGGGCCAAACGTCGGTATCGGACCCGTTAGATGATTATTTGCAAAGTTCACATCAATTAAACTTAACATACCCTTTAACGCCATGGGAATATTACCCGTTAGCTGATTGTTTGAAACATCTAACGATACCAACTTATCAAGTTTTCCTAAATCAGGTGGTAACGGGCCATGAAGATGATTAAAACTCAAATTCAAAGCAATTTGCAGATTCTTGATTTTGCCTATCTCAGGTGGGACCGTTCCAGTGAGACGGTTACCACCAAGCTGCAGCTCAAGAAGCTTCACACAGTTGCCAATTTCATTCGGGATTTCACCAGTCAACGAGTTTTGACTCAATAACAAGTACTGTAATCTTGAAGAGTTGCATACATTTTTGGGTATGCTTCCGTTGAACCGGTTGTTACTCAAATCAATATTGTTGAGATTCTTATTACCAAGAACAGAATCTGGAATCTCTCCTGAAAGATTGTTTCCAGAAACAATAAGTTCTTGAAGATTCGTCATTTCACCGAAAACCGGGGGTATGATCCCACTAAACCGATTAGAAGCCAAATTTAACAAAGTTAAATTAGCACATTTAGCAAATTCTTGAACTATTTCACCAGAAAGATTGTTGTTATCTGCTTCAAAATAAGTAAGACTGCTAACATTACCGATTTCTCTAGGGATATTCCCGGTTAACTCATTATTCCCAATTCTAATACTCGAAAGATGTTCACAGTTTCCTACTGAGTCAGGCAACTCGCCACTGAGTTTGTTCTGAGTCAACACCAAGATTTCTAACTTTCCATTAGCAAACACACTCTTTGGGATTGAACCTTCTAAATAATTTGAATGCAGGTTTAATACTTCAAGTTCCGAAAATGCGCCTAAAGATTCGGGTATTTTACCGCTTAACTCGTTCTCATAAGCTGTAAAGACTCTAAGATCACTCAAGTTTCCGACCCAATTCGGAATACTTTCGTTCAAATGGTTGGTGTAAAGTTGTAAATCTTGCAACTTTACAAGCCCTTCAAGATCTTTAGGTATTGACCCGATAAGCAAATTACTTGAAATGTTTAAAGATTTGAGCTTTTTGAGTTGACCAAGTTCAACTGGGATTGACCCATCAAACTTATTGTAAGATAGATCAAGAAACTCAAGCTCAGATAAGTTACCAAACAATACAGGTATTGGTCCATGAAAACTATTAACTGACAAATCTAGCCATTTTAAAGATTTCAGTTGGGATATTAATGTGAGGTTACCTTGAAGATTTTGATGAGAAAGATCAAGTCTTTCAACAGCTTCACTTGTGCTGCAAGTAATGTGAGGCCAAAAACAGTAATTTGAGGTGTTCTTGAGCCCGTTTTCGCCGTCCCAGTCGAGTAACCTAAGCTCTTTGCCAATGGCTACCAGAGTGAAAAGATCATCATGGTTGCTATTAATAAGCTCTGAATTCACAGTATCTTGACACCATGAAAGAAACCCAACTGTCAAAATCAAGAACCACCACAAATTCACCATTTTTGGCATAAAAATCCAATCTTTTTCCACTTTTCTTGTTTTTTGAACAAATCCCACTAATTTTTCAGTGAGTTTTCATGCAGTTATGCTTCAAAACACTGAAAAAGATGGTAAAAGATGCTAAATTTTCAGTCTTTCAGCAAAAATTCAACATTTTTAGCATAAAAATCCAATCTTTTTCCACTTTTCTTGAATTTCAACCAAAGTAAACCCCACTAATTTTTCAGTAACACTTTCATTCAATTATGCTTCAAAACACTGAAAAGATGCATAAAGATTGTAAATATTCAGTTATTCAACACACCCAGATAACCATTTTTCAGATGGGTCAAAAAGGTTCAAAATCAAGAATCAGTTTCTTGATTTGAGGAGATGAAGTGGGCAGGGGTTTGTTTATGATGAAAACCCAAATAGGGTTTTGTTTGGTTGAAGATTATGGATATGAATTGAGTGAAGAAGTGAATAAAGATGGGTACAAATGTTTAGAACACAGTATAGTATAGTATCTATATCTGCAGATAGATGTATTGAATGGGTTTACAGAAGGAAAGAGATGATAGTAGGAGACCAATATCATAAATGATCAGTCACGACTCTCACGAGTAGACTAAATATGTTGCAAAAACCAAGGTTTACGTTAATGTTGTCATCATATAATAATAGATTTGAATTTAGTGAAAATTGTTAAAAAATAATTAAAAACAAAATGTTATATTAGTCCGTATTAATTCATACCACAATGTGATCAGTAACATCCTTGATTTTCATTTTCGTTGTCTAAGAATAGTCTTACTTTAGCGAAAAGTAATTTCATTTGTCCTTATCTTTCAATTTCAATATGTTCTTTCAAAACAATTTACAACATTTCGATTAAGATAAAAATCAGTAAGTCGTTTATTAAGAGTAGAGGGAGTTACGCTTTTGTTATAATGAGATTGTCATTTAAGTGTTTAACAAAATAAAATAAGTGTGTATGTCACAGCTTTTAGCTCGTATTAATCTATATTTTTGTTTCATTGGACAAAAATGACTATCTTGCCCTTATAGTTAATAAAATGTGTAATTTTCACAGCTATAGGAAGCACTTCGTATTTATAATATATTTTTCATGTTCATATTTGGCTTCTAATTGGAGGTCTTTCTAAAGTAACCAATTATTCTTTAAGATAAAAGAGAATAAATCCTTAAGGCCAAAGAGAATAAATCCATTGATACCAAAAGGAATAAGAATATATAAACTGATACGAGTTAAGAGGTGTGAAGTACATAATTAAGCATTAAATATTAAATAGTTATTGTTTCATGAACAAATAAACTCTGAAAGTTTTAGGGGGACAGTGCCCCTTGGTAGAGGTTCTAAGAGGTTCGGGTCCTTCGGGAGCCACGCCTTAGATGAGGTATAGGGGGTAACACCTTTGGCGGGGAATGATTGATGGAAACTTCTAATGAAACTAATTAATTACAAATTAGTCCATATGTGGGAACTGATCGTTAGTGACAATTGATAATTAGTGGTAACTTCTTGTGAGTGGTATTTGAAAATCAGTGATAACTATCGACGTTTACAATCATCAATTAAAACATTGTAACTGTTCGTCCTCTGTATAAGACGATCTTTAGTCTAATTCTAATATAGGTTCTTATAACAGACCTGATATTTGTTCTCGTTACACCGTGTGAATCATACGATTGAACTTTTCATTAGTGCATTAGAATATTTCAATCCAAAAGCAATCCCCCCCTGTGGTTCATGGAGTTATCCAGACTTTTACAAATTCCTAAAATGAGTTTGAAGCAAATGCCTTTTAAAGAAGCTCACCAACCAAGCATCAATGCCTCTTTTAGTTGTATTCAATTTCAGGAACACTAATTATAATCATAATTAAAGGTTTAACCCTTTCAAGTTTAAACTAAAATTTTGATACCTAAGCATAAGCCGTTGTATAGTTTAGAATGTGTTTGGTTTAATGGTTTTGAAACAAGAAAATATTCATAAAATAATTCATATATCTAATATGTCCAACTATAAGATAGTTGCACATACTTGTTTATGCACAACAAATCTTCATATCATATACATTATCAACAAAAAGTCCTAATAATTTTTAAAAACATTTTTATTTTAACTAAAATAATCTAAAAACAAAAGTTGTTACTAGAGTTGGATTATGTTACAAGTTTTGACCATGTGTAGTCATAAAACTTCACTATCAGGGGTTATGCGCCACGTGGCGCCCAGTCAGAGTTATGGTTTTGTACAAAAACAGGCTGTAGTCATAACTCTCCACTACCAGGGGTTATGCGCCACGTGGCGCCCAGTCATTATTAATTTTATTTGTTTTTTTAAATACTAAATCATTTAAATAAATTAGCATAAAATTAAAAATTACATTAAACTTCCAAATAAAAAATACATTAAACTAAATTAAAAATTACATTAAACTTCCACGTGGCGCCGTGCAATGTACGCGGCCATTTGCGGGTCATACATTTGCGGGACGGGTACGGTTGGCGTCGGGGCGGTAGATTGGTTCGGTTGTGGATTTTGGTTGCCTTGACGGGCATATTGGCCGAAACCGAGAATATTTTGGTTGTTGTTTGAAACATTTTGGTAAAAATATTTGTGTAAAAGATATAAATTGGTATAGAAGTAGAAGATGTGTTAAAAAAAATGAGTTTGGTTTGTTTATATAGTATAAATATAATTAATATATATATATATATTTTTAAATCTCGACGGCTCCAACGGCTAGTTTTTTTGATTTCTGTGCCACCATGCACGTTTTGTATACAACGCACCAAAAAAAAATTATCATAACGCAGGGGGCGGTGTACCCCGCGTTTCCACCCAAAATGCTAGCAACAACGCTAGCAGAACACATGGTCTTATTCACAAATCAGCCGGCAAAAAAGAGATGTGGGACCACGTAGTGATGGTGTGGACTTGGAAGGGTGGCAAAAATCATCATCTATCTTTTACGGGTTTTCCTTTTTCAAAGTCAAAAAGATGCTACTCAATCATCTACTTTTTTTTATTAAATATAAATTAAGTCTTTTTAACAAGTATAACTTTATAATTATATCTCAAATTAATTAATTATGACGTTACTAATATACAAATAACACACATTATAATCTATTAAAGTCATGGTTTAAAATCAAAACTATAACTAAGAGTGGTTTCTCATAAGTTTCATGGAGTGAAACCAATTTTATCGTATTTATATAGGGTTCAAAGTTAAATTTTAAACAAGTTAAATCAATTTATTTTGAGCTTTAATTGTTTAATATAAATGAATTTCCATTTGTTTTGTTTCAAGCTTTAGGTCTAAAGTTCGGTCTCAACCTATAATTGATGTTATAAGCTCAGACATGTTGCATTTATTACTTATTTATACATATTAGTATTTTACTTATATATATAAATTTTATCTGTATTTGTGTATAATAAATTGATTATATACTTACATATTATAGTATATTAAAATTATTTATACAAATAACATGTTCTGTTTAGATATAACTGAGCTTAATGTCACGGAGCTACACCTTTGACTCTGTGTGGCGTCCGAAAGGTCAGCCAATTGGTACGCTCATGATCAGGGTCTGCTGGTTTCGTCCTGCCTTGGACTCACCAGGCGAGCGACAACAGCTCGCAACCAGCGATGCGTTCGTCGTGCAAGCACGACTTGGCATGTAAGCCTTCTTTCCCGTTGAGGCCGTGGTCGATAAAGTCGGGGACGAGCCAACAAACCCAAGCGTTACAACACAAATCAAGCATCTCGATCTTCAAATATTTGGTCCGTGACATTAAGGTATGAAATTCAGACTCCGGTAAGTTTATTAATTTAGTTTAATTCTACATTTAGTTAAAATATTAGTAAGTTAATTCTAACTTCTAAGTAATGAAAAGGTTTGACTCATTTGCACTTTGAGATTTTATTAGTCTTGTTAGGCACCCCTGAGGGGTTAAGACTTAAGACGTAAAAAATATGTTTTAATACATCTGAATTATATATTTAGTGTTGAATAAACTAAAACATATTTTTTAGTAAAATTGAAGTTAATGCCGTTCAAATGAAAATGAACTTAAAAGACTTTCTACTAACCAGTTGCCGTAATAATAACTCAATTAATAATATATTTTTTCTTTGAACGGCGATTCAATTAATAATATTAGGTAAGATTCATGGTGCTATATAATTATACTATTCTATAATAAAAATTATTAAATTTACATGGCTTTTACATGCAGCCTTTGCCTTAGAATGGTCTAATCATTAAACTTAAAAAAGCTAACGTTAATTGTGGCGGGATTTAAGGTTTTTGCTTAAAGGCATCTATATTTCTAAAAATATTATTGAAACATACTCATTTTGGTACGATAAAAATAATATTTGTTTATTTTATAACTTTTGAAAACTAGAAGATGGCAATGAGTTAGATTTGAGACGGGTTTAGGAGTTAGGTTCTCCATTTTATAAAATCTGATTCCAAACCCACGGATTTCAATACTCATCCGGGTTTTGATAAAAAAATTACGAAACATTATATCATGTAACTATCAATTAATTAAAAAAAGTTAGTTGGTTAATATATTTAAGATAGATAAATATATAAATAACAAAATTATTGTTAGGTTACTCAGTTATATAATCACGTAAACAGGGTTATGTTATTGGGGTAATCAAACATATTGCAAATCCGATACTCGTCCAACCGCTAAAATTTTTAAAAGTATTTCCAACTCGTCCAATGCCATAGTGGGACAGGTATTACCCATCTCAAATATTTTAGATTTCAGGTTTTTCCACTCGGGCTTCATTGTCGTCTCAACCGGATAAAGATGCTTATTGAGTTATTTGGGTTGTAGGGTAAATAACAAACCTAGGTTTTGATAAATTGTTATGAAAACGTTTTTTTATATATGGATATGACAACTCTAAATCAGTCTATCATCTATGTCTTCACAAAACTAGTCATCGATAAGATTCATATTTCATAATTGAATATAGACTGTAGAGGCATCGTTTTCATCTGTTTAAGAATAAATTTGTTTATTTAGGTTATGTTTACATCAAATTAAATCGATATAAATTTGTTACACTTGTCGTAATAATACCCTTTAGTGTTTTTTAACATGTCAATAAGTATTAACAGTTAATAAAAATAAAGGTTGATTATGTAAATGAGTTAAGTTTGAGGTCATCTAAACTTGAAATCAGTTCATAAGTAATTTTCTAGCTTAAACTTGTAAGGGGCTCAACATTTATTTATTTAATTAATTAATTAATTAATTAGTTTTAGATGCAAATTAAATGCAAATTGTTATATTTATATTAATACTATGATCTATTAGGCTTGCGAGTTTAGTATAGCTCAAATATGAAACTAGGTTTGGACTAATTTACTAAATGAGCCTTGATTTAGGCTCAAGCTCATTTAAGGTCGACTATTTCAAATTTTAGCAAGTCAATATTGAGTAGCTTACAATTACATGTTACTCAAGTCTTGTTTACTTGTTTATTGATTGATAAGTAACTTGATATAACTTAGTTTAATTTGAATATACTTCCACCCATCATAAAACACAACCAAACTCCCTAGATTTATCACCTAAGTTAAAAACCTTGGAACATAATATTTGAACTGTTATGATAAAAAGGGGAATAATATGAAAGGAAAAGTAGTGTGAAAGAGGGCATGTGCATGTGTAATGGGACTGTGGGAGCCACAAATGGTGATGAGATGAATAGAAGAAAAGGAAAGCAAATTGAGGTTTGATGGAATCTCATTTGATGTAGATTGGGCACGCCCCTTTCCTAGACATGTATCATGACCCTTGTATCATGCATGTCTCTCCCATTTGGGCCATTTTGGGCCACCATTCTTCCTTTCTTACAATGTATTCTTTATAGATAACTATAACCATCAAAATATTTCACCTTTTTATCTATATATTATATTGAATAAGTTTTCATATACCTTTTGTTTTCATGTATAGTTGTATTGAGGAGCATTTTATTTATTTATTTATTTATTTATTTCACTTGTTATATATAT